>NC_040020.1:26613802-26913802 GCF_000972845.2 Larimichthys crocea | reverse complement strand
TAAATTCAGCAACCCCCACCCCCTTACCTCCAGAGCTTATAATTTAATAGTCAGAGAAAAACCCAAGAGGCTCGTGTCGTGCTGAGGTATACACACACTAACTGGCAGCTACACAGTATTTCTGCTGTCATCATTTGGAGGTTGTAGTGGGGTGATTTGCTAAATACACTCCTGACATTACCATTTCACTCACCACAGAAATGTTAGGGTCAGAATAGATTTCCATCATGTGGCTAGAGAGCCGAGAGAACCCCAGCGAGGAATATTAAACGTTATCTAGGCTGTACGAGGATATGATTGCCTCTTACTGAGATTCCTGTGAGCTCCCATTGCTTTATGATAATCTGCATTTGATATAGCGTGCTCTGTAATAGCTGCCCGGGATTTGTGTATTTTGATAGAGATGCTCACTAAACAGCTCCAGTCTAACTGTCTTCAACTAGTCTCAGGAGCTGCGAACGTACCTGTGTGATTTTATAAGTCGTGGTGTTAAATTGTAGAGCATGAGACAAGAGGAGAGATCAGTTTGAGGAACTGCATCTTTGAAGTTGTTCCCCTTTTAATTATTGCTAATCACATGTAAGGAGGTCATAATGCAGCAGCAGCAGGAATTTAATCAAGCATGTAGTTAACTTATATTATCTGCATATGCAACGCTTTAATGTTCCATTATGGTTGAGCATTACCGCCTTGTAATACCAATTTATTTATTCAGACCATTGGACAATTCATTTTTCTTTTCCAACCAGGCATCATGAGAAAAAGTCCAACGGTTGAGGATCAAACAGAGCTGATGAAAAAAAAAAAAAACATCAGCTTAATTGCATTTTGAGAAGCTGTCTGTGAATACTAACAAGTCCAGCATAGGCTGATGACGTGTTTTCACGCATCAACTCCATGCCTTTGAAGCAATTTGCTACTTTCCATTCAAGCTCTGAAGACGTGCATGCCTAACTTAGGGCTCTTACAATTTTCTTTTCAAAAAGCCATTGGCAAATCTTATGCAAATTGGCAGACATATTGATTGATACGAAAACTTTTCCATTCATACTTTCATCACCGTTGGAATGTTTTGATGATGGCTTGGCTGTTACAGTTTGTTTTACTGGCCCTTATCTGTGGGAATTTGATGCCATGGATGATTATTTGAACCACAAGTTTGACTTGGAGCGAGCACCTGTCGAAACCTTTGGGTTTTTTAACTGCCACATTTTTCTGTCCACAAAGAATTAAATTTCCTGTACAGATCGAACCACCTTTATGGAAAAAAAAAAAACAAATGGGCATGAATTTTCTTGGCATGAGCTTAACACTGTTAGAAATTGCACAGCAGTCCAAAGACAAGGAGATAAATTAAATAATGGGTAATGAAATATACTCAGTGACGAACCTGGCAGGCGTTGTGGACTCATATTGCAGGCAGCAGCAGCAGCAGCAGCACTGCTGTCTCTGCACAGCCAAGCCCTCCGTCAGTGCACGAAATGGCCATTGAAGGAGTGAGCTTGAAGCCAGCAACACATGGTGAGCAGTTTGAGCTGCACGGTTGGACACAGAATCAGTGCTGTGAGCTTAGCTCAATGGCAATAAATCATCTTAAACGTACCTGTTCTGTTGTAGATAAAGGAATTTTTCAATAGAAAAAGAAAAAACAAACAAAAGATGCCAACGAGGAATAGCCACAACTGTTTCAACCTGTTATTGTGGGACATTAGCTCATGGATTAATGCGTGAAATTGTTTTAAGTAGCTTTTTAAATACCAAACCTGGCGGCTCTATGCTTTTCCATTCTCTAGTTTGTCTTTTTTTCTGGTACAGAAACACTCTTAGCTTCTCAGCTATGTGTGTAAACCAGATCCATATATCTCAGAGAAGACAATATGCTGATTTGAAATGCTGTGGAAAAAAAAAGGGGTTGAATTTTAAAGTGGCATGGTGGCAAATGGAAAATCTGAACAGTCATGGATGGCCCAAAAAACAGTCAACGGTCTTCACAGGACAACAATGGCATCATGCTCTTTTCCACTCATGTGCTGTCAGCTTGAGTTAGTGAGTGAGAACAAAAGAGAGGTGTATTTTTTATTTGATCTGTGTCACACCATCTCTGCTGATTGTTCTCGAGGCAGAAAGCTTGACAGGTTCAACAGCAGAGGAGGTTTAAACAGCGACTTACCTACTATTGTTCCATTTACAGTCTGAAGTGACAGACTCATACCTTGGTGCGCTGAGTTCTCCTGTTGCAAAACAAAGCAAAGAGCTCCACTTTGGAGCGGGGCTGCCTGTTTTTGAGTGTGACATACAGTTTATCCCTTTTTCAGCACTGCATGGCTTGGCCGTGTGCCAGCAGAATGTTATTTCCGATCGTTCATTACACCTCTAGTATCTGTTACAGTATTTTTGCTCTCAGTGTAATGAATACTTTGAGGCATTTATGCAGAATTAAATGCTATTTGCGTGTGTCTCCAATTAAAATGAGCGTTTTAGGTTTCTAAATATCCATTGGCTTTGTTTGGAGATTCTAAATGGAAATTGGCTCAGCACTGTGGAGCTTAATAAAGAGGCGACTGTGAAAAGAAAACAAATCCCCTTCTGTGGATGTTGTACACTAGATGTTGATTTCGCAGTATCCTGTTTTATTTTCATCATGAGGAAAGCCATTTGAAAGACTTGTTTTGTGAGAAACTCTAATCCTTTAGATCTGGCTTTTAGAGGGCCACACATATCAAGAGCGCAGTAGCGTGATGGGAATGATGGGAGTTTTCTCTGGTTAAAGAAAGAATGCATTTGATTCTCTTAAAGATTACTGTATTTATTTTAAACATTTGGTTTAAGATCTCTTTGCTGATAATGTTTAACTTACAGTATCTGAAATACTTTGCCGCTCAGATTTTAGCTCTCACACAATATCATTTTCTCAATTCATGTGCTCAGGAACCATCTGCACCACCATATGCCTGAATGGCTGTGTTTACTACTCATTGTACTATCTGAAATTGTGTGTTTCCACATGACCAAACACCAGTTCAAAAAACTTTGCCTAGATGGATTCACAGAGAGGATGCGCGTTCGAAAAGGTGGCAGGCATTGTCAAGCGACGGTTCATAATGTATCCTTTCAGCAGCGGTATCAATATCGGGCTGCTGTATCATGTGTTTCCACCTCCTATGACAGGGCTGCCTCTTTCTGAACCCTGCTGTGGCCCCCTTGGCTCACACCACTACAGTTTCACCCACAGCGGCTGACGGACAGGAGTGTAGCGTGCATACCAACTTTTCTTATTTTGCTGTTCTGGTTTATTTCCCACATTGTTGTGGACGTATCAAGCAAAAGATGGTGAACTTCACCACATTATGTCACACTTCTGAGTTTGCTACTACTAGAAGTCTGTTTTCACATGCACATTCTACTTAAGGCAGAACATTTTTTTGTGCTTACATATTAATCCTCAAGATTTCAGTCCTGGTTGATTTGGTGCCAGTTGAAAGCTTTTAATTTGAAGCAGCAGCAGTAGGATGTTCTATTTTCATGAGCAGTAACTTGTGCAAATCGAGTGAACAGTAAATTGGGAGGTTTGTATCAGTGAAATAAAATTATGGTAACACTTGATTACATGCATGCGTCCTTCATCCAGTATGGTAATGTCGGGGTCCGCCACTAACAAATAAAGCAGTAACTGCAGAATATAAATACATTGACTGCCTTGAACACACAAAAATCCTATCCATAAATGCATCAAAAATGGTCTTCAAGCTTATATTTTTGAAATGAAAACATTTGTATACTAGATTCAGACTCGATTTTTCAATGGTGAATTGATTTTGAATCAGCTAATTGAACCTTTTTTTGTTAGAAAACCATATTAGATACAAATTATGAATCAACGCAAAGTCTTTAAATGTCACAAACCACTTAGTGGAGTTGAGTTAAGTTTCTCCTGATTTTGTGAGACAGAGTCATAATTTCTGTAAAGTACAAGAGTATTTTTAAAGAGTTCAAGTGGGCCTCAAAGCTAAAGTTTTGAAAGGGGCCCTCGATAATTGAAGGGCACAGGTTAGAGAGTTGGCCTGCATGCTGAGGTTGACGTAAGAGGTTCTTTGCTGTATCTACTATATGTTTTTTGCCAAGACGTTATCAGATTATCCTCGTAATAAAATAAACACAACCTCGGAGCAGTCTCATATTTTGTGCTTTCAATCATGAGTGAAGAATCCGCCTTAAATTCGATACCATCGTGAGTATTTATCCCAGATTTCATTATAATTCAAAGAAAAACACAACGTAATGCAACCATGAATGTAATAAAGCACCGTTATTTAATTAAAGCCCATATTTGGCTGATGGTGCCCAAACACTCCTGCTGTCTTCTAACAGGTATTTGAAGGTGTGGGTTGATAGGTGCTCATTGGGCTTGTCAGTTTCTGTGGCGATTGCTGTGATAAGTATCAGAGCGGCACAGTATGGTGGAGCAGCTTAACCGTATCACACCTGGAAGAAAAAGGGCTCATTGGCTAGAAAACACGGACTAATTGAGACCCACAAGAGCCAGCAGGTCAAGACTTTGCAATTAATTTATAGTTTGCCCAAGCTGAATAAATGAACATTGAGTGGGAGAGGATAAGGATCTCCTTATTTTACTCATGAGGCACTTAACTCTCAGCTAAAGATTAGTTAATGCCCCTGCTGTCAGCCAAGACACGAAAAAAAGGAGCACCTGCTAGCGACCCCCAAGGCTGCTTTGCACCTGATAACTTGCAGTCAGCATTAACCGTTTCTTTCAGTATTCCTGTGTGTCCTCAAACATGTAAAAGACTTAATACGTTTTCATTAATTACGCCCGACTTGCATATCTACTTTGTACAGATTTCCTGTCAGAGGGCTTTTTGGCTCTCATAAGGATTAAAACTCAAACATGAGATCACACAGATCTAATTAGGTAGAAGATATATGCGCGGCTGTGGTTCCGCTGTTGGGATTGTGTGCATGATGTTATCATTGTTTGTGCTGCCAACCTCGTCCAGCTTGTTTGATGCTGCCTTTTACTCTTAGACGCAGCATGGGAGAGAGAGAGCGAGAGAGAGAGAGAAAAGGGTTCACAACAGTCGATGATAGTGGAGATAAAGAGCAGCAGATTGGTGCGAGCCTGTCACACAAAGCAGGCGTACAGTGAAAGAGACAGGCCAAATGTTTTTATCATGAGAAAGACACTGAATCACTATTTTAGTTGGTTGCTTCCACTGTGGGGGACTGCATTTTGACATGTTTTTGTAATATTAATAGCAACAATCATGGGAAAATCACTACAACAAACAGTGTTTGAACACAGCATTTCAATCTTGGTAGGTGCCACCTTTGCCTGCTGGGTTTAGGCTTCCTTTCAGGGTCATCTGAGAAAGAAAAATTGACCCAGCGAGTGCTCATTTATCTCAGTCTACTCTTTACCGTCTACACTTTTTCTGTAGGTACCTCAGCTTCCAGACGATTCCATGATTTTCCAATATTTGCCGGATTATCTGTACACACAAAGCTCGCCTGCAGTAATCCATTTTGTATATATGGTTTGCATCCGCTGTATGATAAGAATTCAGGCGGTGCTTTTCCAGATTTCTCCCCCGAGAAAACACCTTTCTGCTTTTCTTTTTTTTTCTGGTTTACATTCCGAGTTGCGCTTTGCATTCCTCTCGCCAAGTTTTGCGCTTCATCTCAGTCTCCCGCCTTCTTTACTCTACTCCTCTTCCTCAAAGGCTTACTCACCCTCACACACGAACACTCGATTGTTTTTTTTTTTGTTTTTTTATATTTTACTTAAATTTGACCTTGCAGGCTTCATATTCCATGACACCCTGTCTGTTTGCATCACTTTGATCCAACACCCCCACCGTTCTCTAAGGACGTTATGTTGTCAGGCCGCATACCTGTAGAGGAATTCTGCCAATAGCACTTTGCGTCAAGCCAGTCAAGCAATAAGACGGTTATCATGCTAACCCTGTGGACTGGAGATTATATAATGGCCAAGTGGGCAAAATCAATCAAGCTCGTTATTTTGCTAAGTGTTTAACAATGACCGGCCTGACATGGTGGAGTTTAACAAGAGCAGGCGTTTGGCATCTGGTCTTCTTTGTTGCGACCCCCCTTGTGCTTCCTGTGTTTCCTTTTTCTCTTGCTCTCATTCTGTCTCGGTCTGTCGCTCCGTCTCACACGCTCGCAGAGGAGAGTGTGTCTTCTCTTCCAAAGGAAGACATAATGAGTCTATAAATACCAATTCATACTTACATAGAATATGTGCAGCCATTTAAGATTCCATCCCTCCCACTCCCACTAGCCTCCCTTCCTCTTCCCATGCTTTCCCCCGTGCTATTTTTAATCATTTACAATATTATACAGTGAAAACTTCTTTCTGCTTGATAGGAGCTTGGGATGACGCACAGGGGAAGCTTTAGGCAGTGAGATCAAGTAAAACCTAATGCTCATCCGAGGGGAACTGTGCATAACACATGCATAGCGTAGAGTGCTTACTGTAGAGCAGCAGCTATTTGATTATACGCACATACATGAGGTAGCAGGAGCTCAGAGGTTTCGAGATGTTGGCTGATGATGAGGACGGTGCCGGTCTGAATCCCAGTTGAAAGAACCAGAACAGGGAAGCGGGAAACACTCTCCACCGTGTTCAAGGTGCCCTTGAACGAAGCACTTAGTTCACCGTTGCTACTCAGTGGCCAAGAGTGGAATACCGTGGACGGACTCAGCAGCTTCCAGCTGTGAATGTGTCAGATTGCATGACTGTTAAATAACTGATGGGGAAAAAGAAAAAATATGGAGGGTCAGTCAATCCTCCTCAGACAGAACTTTAAAACACTCACACAAAACCGACCTCCTTGTATTCCCACTATCTCTGCCCTTATTGTTATTTAATCATTAAAGGGTCTGAAAACAAGGCACGGCTCACCCAGCGCACTAACAAGCAAACAGCTCAGTCAGAAAGCCTTGTCACTCTCTGTGAGTTGAATGGCATGTAATGATGATCATTATGGCAGACACATGAATGCCATTTAATGTAACCCTATGAACACTTTCAGCCATTCAGCCTTATCAGACCACTCACAGACAGACAGACAGATAGACAGACACAGCACTGTTCTGCCTACACACTTGAGATTACTGCAACATTATAAAAACTAACAATTTTGGAAACTACAAAGCTGAGAAGTGAGGGTATAACGTTGTTCTGAGGTCAGAGAGATGCATGTTGACTTTGTTGAATTAGTTAACAAGGTTCAAACAAAGCCAGGATTGAAAATGAATGTTTAAGAGCATTTCTTCACCCATTCATGGATACATTTTTGGCTGTACTCACAGTTTTAGTCAAGTTTTTTGCTTGCCCCAGGTCCTAATTTTGGAGTAGAGATGTCAGTGTTGAAAAAAGAGGATGTTTAAATGCTAAGATGATGTTTTGATGTTAAGAGATACAGAAAAAGGATTGCCCTGAGTCTGACCACGGAAATCTGCATTTCCTTTATTTCATTTTCTTTTAGACACGAATGGAGATGCATATTTGTTCCTTAAGTCTGCACAAGACAAGATTCATCCTGAATTTTCCTCTGAAAACTTCTGTGAACCTTTGCGTTATTTAATAGCCAGAAGCAAGAGATGTTTTCTGTTAGACTCACTGTGGAACAGACTGAAACAAAGTATCACTGCTCAAGCTTATCAGGAAGTGACTCTCTAATCAGTCCACGAAAAGTAAAGCACGCAATCTGTTACTCGTTTTGAAGTCAGTAGAAGATTAAACAATCTTCAATAAAATCTTAGAGAAATAATTTCTAGTTTGTCTTAACTGAAGACAAACTCACTGTAAAAAAAGTTGATTTTTTTCTCATTTGTTAACTTAATAGTAATACCAGTTTTTAATTGCTTAAGCAAGACTTTTGAAGTCAATGCTGTAGCGAACACATGATGAAACATATTGATCGATATTTGTTTTTTTTTCTTATGAGCATCTTGTTAAGTAGGTTATTAAAACTGCTCCAATCAATCTTTTTTTTTTATTAATAATGGATCAAATGTCTGTGTGTAATGTGAAAGTGTGTCACCTGTAGCGACAAACCCTCTCACCTGACTCTGCAGTCTCCTTTCCAGCAGCAAACAGCTGTTTCCCTGTGAAAAGGCTCTGATAAACTCACTGTAACCAGACAGGTAAACACAGTGGAGCATTAAGCCGCTGATGTAAGGCAGACGCAGATGAATTCTCATGTTCCTCCGTATTATCTCTATGTGTACATAAACAGTTTTGTGCTCACAAGATCATCATACCAACTCCTTCCAAATGTAATAATATGGGAGTGTTGTGTTTGCAACACATTGCTCCCTAAGTGGCCAGAAAAGCTAGCGTAGGTTACAGTATGTATTTCAGTTTTTGGTACGCTTGTTCAAAATATCTTTACATCCCAACAGCAATCAATAAACCAAATGATCCCTTGTTGCTGTGCCTGTCTCTCTCTCTCTATATATATACAGTGTGTGTGTGTGCGTGTGTATGTGTGTGTGTGTGTATATCAATAGTATATATTGATCAGGTTCTGTGCTCAACACTCCACATATTCAATACTAATGGTTGTGTAATGATTTGTTGTTATCCAGCAGCCAATCATATCATTAACTGCTCGTTTGAGAAAACAGTCACTCATTCATTTAATTCAGTCTAATCACCAATGAATATTTCCATAATTATATCTCTATTATGCAGCCAGAGTCCAATTCATTTTCTTTTTGTCTCTGTGTTGCATCACTTAAGATCACTTAACTCACTATCCCCTTTATATATAACTGACTCCATTGTAAAGAACTGTCTTGTTAAGGGCTTGTATTGATACACTTTGTTTTACCTGCAGACTTAGGAGAGAACAGTGAAAATCTGAAACAGCCATTTTCTGATGATACGAGTCACAGTTAGCAGTGCAGAGGTGTGGACTAATTCTCATAGGGGAAGATTATGACACATTCTTCATGGCCTGTCACGTTTATAAAGTAATTAGTTGGGTCCTACGCATCTCTCTAATGAGCAGGAGCTTAGTGTGTTAGATTTCCTCATCACAGTATGCTTTCGTTTAATGACCCATAAACATGCTCCCTGTGATTATTGTCTAAATTAGTGTATTTTGTCACACTTTCAGACACATTTCCTTGGGTTCACGCCAGTGTTTGTTGGGCGCAATCCAAAAGTAATAGGAAATTATGCAGCAGGAAGTTGTTCATGCTGTTCAGCGCTCAGTGAACTAGTCTAAGCCTCAATTTCTCTGAGAGTAGTAGTATTATGAAGAAATAATCTGATATATGGAAAATATTGCACTGTGGATATGTATGATATGATTTGGTGTGATATCATCTTGCTTGGGGACATTTATTAAAACACTTTTTGCTGACTCTGCTACCACAGTCGATCTAATATCTTATGAAATCCAATCTAGAAGTGTGATTCCGTACCAGATTAGCCATTTCTCTTTTTGCTGTGGCTGCTGTTCAAGCAGAAGAAGTAAATATGGCAAACTAAGGGGGAGTTAAGTGGTCACATCAGAAAAGTCATAGACGACAAATCACAGTTATGATGACACGTTGGTATAAGACAGATTTTGTATTGTTCTATTGTGTGAATAAAAGATGACATTTAGTGGACTGAATGGTTATTTCACTTATCAAGATGCACCTTTTCTTCATCAATAATATCACAGCTGTCTGATAAAAATGCTTTTTTCTATATATGAAATGTTCATATTATATATATATATATATATATATATATATAATATAGATATATATATATTATATATATATATAATATATATATATATATATATATATATATGCAAAAGAAGTTTTGTTGCATCATCCATATAGAACAAGAATAACTTTAGATAAATAACATTTAGATTTTTGAGCTAAGGATAGACGACAAGCTCTGTGATCTCTCTGATCAAATGTAATGTAATGTAATGTAATAATGAACCGAGTCAGACTGATGCATTCAATGCCATTAACCTAGATTATGCTAATTTCAGCATATAAATAGTGAAATATATTTGATTAGGTGCTATGTTGTAACATGTAGGACAGCTTTGTTATTGACAGATCGCCAGCTGAGGTGGACGTGGCTCAGAATCACCTGCACGCGATTACAACCATTTCCAAAGAATATAACAAAAAAGCCATTCATATCCACTTTCAGTCATAATCCACACAAATCCATTTAAAATATTAAATTACACTGATATAATAAATTACACTAACTGACTGTGTAAACAGATTCAATCATTTCTGGTGCTAAATGTGGCACATTACAGTGTTTTAGGTTTGTTTTGTAAACTAGTTTCTGAGAAAAAAAGTTTTTCTCATTTTTCAACCAAATATTTTCAGCACAGAATCATCCTCTGTATCTGTGCTGAGCTCTAATGAGAGGATGGTGTTTTTATTGATTGTAGTGCTCAATGAGCGCATGTTAAGGATGAGGTCATTACGGATAAGATTTGAATATTTGATTCCATTTGATTAGAGCTGGTTCCAAATTGTCTGGTTTCTGAGAAATGTTTAGCTCTGACGCTATCAGCTGCTCTATCGAGGCCTATGTATTTCCCCAAAAGTCTTAAAGTTGTATTAAGGGATTTTTTGATCATTATTTGGGCAGAGAGACTTCAAAACAACAGAACACAGAAACACAGTGCCTGAGAAAATCATGTTAACATCTAACTGCCTCCTTGAACATCCAGCACAAAGCACAAAGCAGCATTATCATTTTATATAACTGGAGTCTTGTTTCTGCCCCCCTGATGAATCAAAGCCCAATATTCACTTATCTTTTAGGTCTTTTAAGTCCACAAACTTCTCACGATTCTTGACTTTATTTACCAGCCGGTTGTTTACTTCAACTCTCTGCTGTGACAAACCAAAACGATGGGATAACTTGGCTAAGACCTGATTAACTGTGAGTTTGTTGTAGTTGTAATTGTTGTAGTAGTAGCTGCGGTAAGAATGCCTTTGGGTACGTTTCGCCAAACTGGACTGGAAAAGAGCTGGATCTTTTGATAACTAATGATGAAATGTGATGGTGGAGGCACATGGATGGTGGAAAATAAAAAAAACATCCCGACTGTAGGGAGGGGAAGGGAAAAGATAGTAAATTAAGTGTATCAAAGGAGTCTTATGACTGTCAACAATTTCCCCAGGCACATAGCGATGAATAGGGAGGAAAATTTAATGAAACATTTTTATTAACATAGTAGTCATAATAATATTTTTTATAAAAGCATGTCTGAATTTTAATGGAAGTGACAATTAGAGATCAGAATCGATTCATTCTTTTCATGCCTGTACCTTCAGGAGTTGGCGTAACATTATAATTTTGTAATTGTTGCAGCTTATTTTTATTTGTTATGGATGTTCAGTGCAGCTTTTACATACTACATCTGTACTTTTTGTTCAGGAAAGCAAAGAAACGTATCTGTAGGGCTTCAAATAATTATTTCATGTCACACAGACAGTGTGTGACATTCAAATTTGCTTGATTTATCCTACCAACAGTTTTAACTAATTTACAAACTTACCTGCCAACCAAATTAATAATCATTTTAAGAAACTTGTAGTTGTGAATCAGAAAATGTGTCAAAAGCACAAAGCAAAGTCAGACTAAACTGGCAACTATAACAAGAGATCATCATTATTATGAATGGAATCGTGACAGGAGTGAGGCAAGCTGTTAAGTTGGTGTTTTCACAACATTATAAAATAATCTGGATTTGATGTAGCCAAAGTGGAGACCTTAGTTACATCAAATGGTTACATCAGACTTGGCCCAGAGTGTTTTGCAAGGATAGGAACTGAACTAGTGCAGAGAGATGCATAGTAGCAATGTGCCCTTAGGGAGAGTGGTGATGATGCTGTCAGGGGATGTGAACATCTTTCCTGCTGAGGGGTGAAAAATGTTTGGAGAGCTGTGCGTCAAATTATTGTGAAAGCAGAATGTGAGAATCCGTCCTCCCCTTCCTCTGTAATTCAATTATGCTTTGGAAAGGGATTCAGCAGATGCTGTCAACTCTTCCAATCAGAGGCTTAAATACAGTATCATCAGATCCAACAGAAGTAATCGATCATCCATTCATCATCTGTTTACATGAATTCCACATAAGCTAAATCATCCTGTCAAGAGTCCAAAACTGCCCTGTGCTGTAATTTTAGGCCAGTTAAGCGTGTGTGTGTGTGTGTGTGTGTGTGTTTGTCTGTCCCTGTTAGGACCACGTAGAGATTCAGACTCAGAACATTTTTGCAAAATTAGGTCATTTTGACTGAGCCTTGCATCTGCAGAGTTGAGGTTAGACTAATAAGAATAAGAAGTGGATTTAGGTGAACCTCAGGTGGAGGGTTGAGGTTAGACATGTAAGGGCTGAGGGTTAAGGGTAGGATTAGGGGCTAAAGAATAAACAGGGCCATTTGTGCATACACATATGTCTGCACTCTGTCTTGGAAGAATATGCTTATTCTTTCCTATTTTTGGGGACATTTTCACCTTTGTTTGACAGCACAGCTGAAGGCAGTCAGGAACGTAGGAGCAAGAGGGCTAGGTGTCATGCAGCAAAGGGAAACAGATTTGATTTAAACCTGGACAGCTGCAGTAAGGAATTTAGCCTTGGTACACAGAGGGCATAATCACACCAGGTGAGCTACTGTATGGGTTTATTTCTGTGTAGTTTAGATTAGCTCTTTACCAACTCCTGAGGAAAATATCTGGCTGCTAATGATCTACCATGCTCACCAACTAGTCACTAACTGTCTGTCTGCAGTGTGGTGTTGGGCAGTAAGTGCACAGTGAGTTTATCAGAGCTATTTTAGCTGAAAACAGCTGCCTGCTTAAGATGGAAGCAAGGCTGATAAAAACGATGTGGACTAAAACAATAAAGAAGGCTGTGAAATCAAAAATCAATACAATAAAACCATGATACCAAAACAGTGAAATTGTCAAATTGAATAACTTCAGTGTTTGGACTGTTTCGTCTTGACATTAATTTAAAGATGTCACTTTTTCTAGACTAAACAGTTGTTTGATTATTTTATAATCAAAATATGTATTAGTTAGCGGCCCTAGTTTATTCCCCTAGTTTATTTCTCTAACTCCATTAGCTTTGGCTCCTCATACGGACGACAACAACAAACACAAAAAAACCCCTCAGATGTATCAGGGTTCATTTGTTCCATGCTTGAAAAACAATCTAATCTAAATCTAAATTAGAAATATATTTATTGTGGACTAATGTCATAGGATTGGTTTTTTTGGGTCCCACGTTCTACCACCAGCTTGTTGATGTGACTGTTGCAGAATAGTATTTATATTGGTGAGTACTCACAGGCTGGAAGAGAGCACTTTTGTATGTCAAGCGTGGGTCGGTGATTGTCTCCCAGCTGCAGCTATGTGTGTGTGAGCGTGTTTTCTCATGGTGCTTATTTTTCTGTGCATTTATTGTTGGCCCATGAAGTTTTTTTTCCACACGTACAGCTTCTATGTTATTACGTGACTGTGTACATACTTACTGTATGTTTAAGTAAACTTTTGATCTTGTCATCTTGATTAAAATGGGACTGGCTGCACAGGATGTAATGCAAGGTTGAGATACCAGTGAATGTGGTGATGCAGAAAGAGATAGTGGGTTTTTAATATGGGGATTAGTGAGAATATGACATTCTGGCTACTCTGTATGTGACTTTGAAGCAGAGCTGTTACATGCAGTAAATAGGAAATTAGAGACTATGTCCAAAGCTTATGCTCAGAGTGACAATCAAAATAAAATGGTAAGATAAGCCATTAACCACAGCAATTAAATGTGGCTCATCTGTTCAAAGCCCTCAAATATATGGTCCGTTAGTCTGGAAACACAGTAAAAAGATGACATTCAAAAAATGCAGAAAGAATCCCAACTATGGTATAAGGAGATTACATTGAGCTCTTTCAGGTCAATTGGGGTCAGATAGAATGATGGGAATAACTACTGCCCAAACTAATCATATATAATAAAGCTCAACAGATGCTAAAGCTCCAGTCTGACCTCAATTTTCCATGGGAACAACAACAATATATCAAAATATACAAAAGCTTTGGAACATCACAAAACTGATTACATTACAGATTCATCACTAAAAATAACATGCAATCCTGTCTGCTGCAAATCATTCTGATATCTGGCACAATAGTAGAGATACAGTATGCAAATGGAGAAATGGAGAAACAAAGCAGGACAGTTCCTCTAAAATGATTAGGATGTTGAGCAGAAAAAAAAAAGAATCTAAAGACTATGCAGGGCAACGCTGCAGTAACCTCTTTAATCACCTGAGAATGTAACATGTCAGTGAGCACTAGGAATGTCTCAGACCCAGATACAGTTGACGCTAACAGTAAATGCTATGCAGTGCCTGTGATTTCTTTTTGGCCATTAGGGGGCAGCGGTACAAGTTGTAACACGACACATAGGTTCTTGTGGTGAACCTGTTAGCAAACAGTTGCCATTTCCAAATACAACAGACAAGAAGCAATGCTAGCATTCATTCATTGTGGCCACATGTCTTGTTTGTGTGTCCATCTGATGGATGTATGTATAACCTCTGTTTTGGTCTCCACCAACTTGTAAATGCTCTACTGTGTTCACCAGCTAGTTGCCACTAGTCACTCGGTGCTGGGTACAGATGTAGCAACTCAAAAGTTCCCGTGTTTCCGTGACGGGGCCGTGACTGGTCCTTGGCTGGTCCTTGACTGTAGGTAGCACAGAGGGTTGGGTTGCCAATTTTTCTGCATGGACCCGCATTGATCAGAACAATGGGAGTAAACCAAAACAGAAAGGTTAATGGCTCTAGAAAGATAAACAAATAGCTGAAAGATGCTAAAACGTTGAGGGAAAATGCAGGTATGGGTAAAAATTCCCTGTGGGGTTGTCAAAACGAGCAACACCATTAAACAAAATCTTGATTAGAGCTGCTATAACGTACAAAAAGCCAAAATAAAAGGTCATCAAACGCATCATCTACTGTATTTAGAAACACGGTGGCCGTCCAAGCTGTGACAGATGGCTTTTAGGTTCTACTGGTAAAAACACTGAATTCATGATTTCTAATATCAAGCTGCAAATATTTTACCCAAAACAAGATCCTGAAATTGTACAGCAGCTGTTGTGAGAAAGTGGAGCAAACACCACACATATACACACACCCACCCACACACAAACACACACTTAGCATCAGTTGTGCAATGTGATAAGCTCCACCATGTATAAAACTGCCTCCACTACCCCTGTAATGTATATTAATAGTTAACTGAAAATAACTTGTACTCCAGGCAAAAGTGTTTACTATCACAGAGTCTCACACTTTATTTAAATTAAATTTTATTTAAATTATCTGGGGAAAATATTTATAAAATATATGGTGATAGAACTTTTAGCTCATACTTCCCAGCCCTACATGCAACTACCCAGCAACAGTGTTTTCATTATGTGACTATGTTCACTGTCAGCTCAGGAAGTAGTGTGAGGCTCAGACAACACAGTGTAAGGGTGTGGAGGTTATGGAGGTTGATGGATGTTCATAAGCTGTACAAACATTTTGCCTTTGATGTCATTGCAGGTTCCCATCCTGTCTCTTACCAGTATTTAAAACCACAGTTTCTATGCAATTCAGGGAGACTCCCCTGCTTTTTATTTCTTTATGGCTCTTTAATGTTCTTTTTATTTCAATTTAACCAAGATGTTTCCTTTCATTTTGTTCTCACTGATTACTTTAAAAGTTAAATCCGCAACAAGAATTGTTTAAAACCCTTGGTAATGTGAAGACGTGCAGGAAAGAGGGCATATTCTCGCAGTGCAGTTTAGAAGTTGCTAAAAGCATTTCACAGTCAGTTGCTTATATTACTTGGATGGCTAGTGGAGGTTTGTTTATAATTCCTCTATATAGTATATGTTTAAAAGACATATACCATATAAATACAAACTAAATAGCAAATCCTAAAATAGCAATCCTGTTTGGCCTGTGTCATTTTCTTCCTGCAAATTGTGAGAAGGCGCATGACAAAGGATATCGTCAATGGCTCACAGTGTAACTCATCAAACCTGAGGACACAAAGGTTCTTCAAGTCCCAAGGTGATCAAGTCCTTGCCTACTCTTCAAGCTCTCCTCTCTAAAATTGTACGTACATCCCGTCAATTGTTGAGTATTATTTATTATGTTTTCAACATTTTAATTTTTAACAGAAGCTGCATGGGTTTTTAGATGTAGAATAACTCAAGTAACCTTGAAGTGTAATGAGTGGCAGTAACTCCTCATTAAATAGTTGCTTTCCAGGGACCTAAATGACATAAATGGGATCAATCCAATCTTCCGACAGGATCAAGCTGCTTGGTAATTGCAAGTGGGAATCCACGACTTCCTGTAATTGGTTGCTGTGGGTTTGTGTGTGTATTGCATTTGTGTGTGTATGTGACGTGGTGATTTGTAAATGCTGGAACACATGTGACGACTGTGTGCCAGTGTAAACTGTGGCACTGGGAGTGTCGTTTAGCCCAGTTGGTTGGGCAACCGCCCCATGTACGAAGGCTCGGCCCGTGCTGCGGCGGCCAAGGTTCGAATCTGACATGTGGCTCTTTCCTGCATGTCATTCCCCATCTCTCTCCCCACATTCCTGTCACTCTTCAGCTGTCTCTATCAAAAATAAAAGCTTGAAAAAGCCCAATATATAAAAAATGTGGCACTGGATTTTCTTGTTGTTTCTGTTTGGATTATTCTTGTAGCCTCAAAGTATCTGGCAAAGGAGTGAAAACTCCCCCACTACTGACTCATACTAAGTCTCAGAAACAAATCTCTGTTTCCTGGATTCTGGTCCAGACAAATCCATCTATATAAGTCACGCACATTTGAACTTGTTCTATGTTTTCAGTCAATAGAGTTTTGAAATCACAAATTTTTAACACTAAGTTCAATTTTACATAACCACTTGACTAATCAAAATCAGCTTCAACTATTGTAACCTAACTTGGTGCACATCTTCAGACGTTAGGTCTGAGTTCACTGCATAGTCCTGGGATATTCTGCTGCTAGGGGGCACCAAAAATGCGAGTGACCGTA
Organism: Larimichthys crocea; assembly: GCF_000972845.2. Lineage (NCBI taxonomy): Eukaryota > Metazoa > Chordata > Actinopteri > Sciaenidae > Larimichthys > Larimichthys crocea. The sequence continues at coordinate 26,896,666 of NC_040020.1, read as the reverse complement.
TATCTGTGTAGTCCAGAGTTCAACATATTGTCACTCCTGTGCCTCTTGTAGATGGAAAGGTTGTGAGATCGAATCCTGCAAGGGAAGTATTAAAAAAAAAATGCAGATGCACACAGGGGCTCCCAAACTGCTCATTAGGGCTGTAAAACACAGTCCTTCTGATGAGACCCCTCTCCCTCTGTTTTCTTACTCATCTCAAACTCAGGTTTCATTCACAACCAAATGTGTAGAGCATATCTGGGCCAAACTTGGATTTTTGAGCATTCCCAGTTTCAGAGTACAATACCGCTGTCTTAGAGTTGGACAGTTGTACACTTTCTTCTATGATGATATTACTTCTGATCAAAAGCTAATGAGTCAACAACTTTGTTAACAGCCAAACATCAAGCAAGTGCAACAACACAACACATAGCAGCCAGCTAATATTACCCTATTCCAACAGCAAGAAGCCCAGCTCGGCGTCTGTCTTTCAGCCTTTCATTTCACCAAGCTCTCGCCAACGACTAAAAGCCAGTCCCAGATTTACTCTTGTCTGGCGACCTCTCACTCAGTCTCTCTGTTTCTCTTCTAAACTTCCCCCATCATCCTCTTCTGTCTCTATGCCTCTGCCATGCTCTGCCAAGACCAGCTATGTTGCCCGCTCGCCTGGCTTTGGTTCTGGTGCCTGTTCCAGCATCGCTACCCGCCTTGCACCCACAGAGGCCTGAGACAGAAGAGCCGAAGGAACTCAGAGGGAAAAATCCTGAATTCCATAAAATATGATCTAGTGTTTTTAGTGTGATTTAGTGCTGTAAAACGTTACACACTTCTCGCGGGAAATGGTACCCAATCCAAAACTTGCATGTGAGAACAGGTGCAGAGGCAACATTCAACTAAATTGCAAGTCAGTATGGCACCAGGGTGATTTTATTTTATGGTTGAAAAGTTATATAAGGTTTCCTCAAATAGCAAAAATTGTGAGAAGGCGCATGACAAAGGATATCGTCAATGGCTCACAGTGTAACTCATCAAACCCGAGGACACAAAGGTTCTTCAAGTCCCAACATGATCAAGTCCTTGCCTACTCTTCAAGCGCTCCTCTCTAAAATAGTACGTACATCCCGTCAATTGTTGAGTATTATTTATTAATTATTATTTATAATTTATTAATTTCAGTCAAAATGTGGTCATTTGATTGTCAGTGTATTTGAAAATTGTATAATGCTGAGTTGTGCCTTAACACTGTCAATGATGGCTTATCACAGTACGATTGATACATTTATCTCTATTTTTGATATTTAAATCAACAATGATACGGTGGTCCTGAGACTCGATGCTCCTACATCATAAAAATTAAAGCGCAGCCTATTTTTTTGCAGAACCACAGATAAATTTTGCTAAATCATTTTCTGGTATGATAAACATCATGTTTTATCACTCTGTTGAAAGAAGTTACTGTTTCATTTCACGTCATGGACTAAGTGATAAACAAATATAGACATAAATGAATAGTTTTCTTTGCTGTAATTGATAAATTGTTCCATTCCTTAAACTATTTACACTTTAAACAGCGCTCTTACTGTGTTCTTGACTTAATGTCTTTTTCATCCACTAACCTGCTGGAGTTTTGGCACAACTTGGAGCAGAATCTTATGTTTTAACACTCTCCATGTGACCGAGTGCAAACAGTACTTCTGTTCATGTATACAGTAGCCTTCTGTCTGCAGAGCTGAGTGTGTTTTCTTCCACAACTGACAAGACCTTTGTTGTCTTGATCACCTATTTTCACTTTGTCTTCAGGAAATGAAGCAGTGTGAAATGAAGACACTGCTTCAGATTCAATCTGTTGAAGAACATTAGGAAAAAACAATTACGGTGGCGAGAGCAGGCGAGATAATCAACGCTGCAAATTTTAGATGTGTTGCTGTATGAACTGTAGATTAAATTGTCACAGCGCTGGGGTTTTTAAAGAGACACGTGGAACACTGGTAATGGTTGTGGGTTTGTGTGTGCGTGTGTGTGTGTTCGAGAGAGATAATAGGAGAGAGAAGCTGTGGTCACCATAACACTATACAAACCTATCCTGTGCCTGGACTTTTAAGTCTGTCTCCCATTATCTGGGTCAACCCATCAGTCCCCTGCTGTGCTCTGCACTGGTCTGCCTTTCAGACAGCTACACTCAGACTAGAATCACCTGTTGAACACTGAGGCAGGTGGAAGGGGGGTTAAAAGGTACCTTTTTGCAAGGAGGACAGGTGGGGTAAGAACAGATTTTTCAGTTTTCAGCAGATCATTTGTCTGCGTTGTGTTCAAACGTGCTGTGCTTTGGTTTTGTTCTTTGTATTTTTGAAGCACAGGTAAAAAATAAAAAAAATAAAAAATCATACAGAACTGCTTTATTTTGGCGGTTGCAATGTTGTGTACATGTTTTTGTGTTTGTATGTGTAAAGGTCTGTTTTGCAACAATCATCTTTTTAGAATTTAGCTTTCAGAAATGGTGCTCTGTCGTGATATGTTAAAAAAAACATGCCTCCAAATAGAAGCTAAGCCTCACAAACACAATACTGACTCTGTAAAATGTAGTCATTTTATGAAAATGTGGAAAATTGCTGTGGATGACCCAGTTATAGTCATATTACCCTGTAATCAGCCAACACCAGTAGGGTTGTTTCCAAAAAATTTAAGTTCTTACATATTAGACCTAATATGTAATTTGTTGTAATTATTTTATTTTTTTTATTTTATTTTATATGCAGCCTTAGTTGCACTAATCCTAAACTTGGTGGTAATGTGGTAAAATTAATTCATAGTTCTTCTGCTGCCTCAGTTCCATAGTTTCATAGTAATTTGTGGTGGGGCGGCAGTAGCTCAGTCCTTGGGGACTTCAGGGAAAAAAATGCATGTAAAAAACCTGAGTGAAAAAAATAATTTCCCTTGAGGGATCAATAAAGCATCTATTCTATTCTATTCTATTCTATTCTATTCTATTCTATTCTATTCTATTCTATTCTATATTACCTTAAAGCAGCTAAAGTTTACAAAACTAACAACCAGCCTCATCCCTTTCAGGAATACTTCCATCTGTGCTGTTGAATCTAATATGCTTCCTCGCTTCTTAGAAGGTTTTAGCGGCATTACTTTGGGAAGACACTGTGCACCACTGTGGTCCAGACAGAAATATTTCAACAAATATCAGATGGATTGTCGTAAAATCTGGTGCAGACACTCCTGATGCCCCGGGGGAAGAGTCCTTATTACTTTAGTGATCTTTTGACCTTTCTTAGTTTGACATTTGGGGGGTTTGAACTAAATGTTTATTGGATGGATTGTGAACATGGTTCTACCTGCTTAATATCAGTATGTTAGCATTGTCAGTGGTTCATGTTAGCATGCTGACATTGGCATTTAGCTCACAGATAAGCATGGCTGTAGATTCCTGTTTACAGCAGATAAAAATTGAGGCAGCTTTTACTTTGATTAACTTATATTCCAATAATCAAAATGCCCATCAGCACACAAGAGGAGTGCAAAATGCCATATAGCTCATCTGTTTAGATTACAACTTCAGACAGATGTACAAAAGGAGTAGAATTACTGGGTTACGGTTTAATTACGTAACTAATACGTCACAGTCTCTCTGAACAGTGACGACCAGGGATTAATCTGCAATGGCAGTCTTATAGAAATGGGGGAAATACGAGTTCTACGTCATTCACCTTGGTATGAAAGGGGTGAAAGTCACTCTGAATACTTGTGTCAGCAAAATAACCTGCACCTGCCACGTAACCCTAAACCTAACCCGAATGACAGAAATACCTTAGCACTTAGCTTCAGATGGGGATTTATAGGCTTTGTCCTAGTTTATGTCCTCTTGTAATCTTGGATGAATATGCAATATTGCATATAACTCATACAAAATGTCTCTAGTTCATAACAGATGCTGTAGCTAAACCACACAGTGTGGCTCAGTGGGGAGCAGCTGGAGTACTGTAAATCTTTGCAGCACCAGCAGCTACAAGAGCTGTGGCCACATGGTTCACCCAACCCCCAGCTCCTCGGGGAATCTAAAAGTACAGTATCCCCCACACATTGACCTGATGCTCATCGAGATTAGTGTGATGAAAAAATAAATGTTTGTACATCTATCACTAAAGATGACAATACTGGTGTTTCTACACAGTTGCAAATGTAGTTTCTTTTTTTCTTTTTTTTTTTGCCTGGTCTGACAAACAGGTTAATTTTTTCATCCTGTTTTGCCACAAGTTTATGACACATGAAGACTGTGTAATCAGATTGACAACATGACATTGGACAACTTGTCTAGGGGGCTTTATCTGGAAGACGTGACTGGACCTGTCAGACTGTGTCAGGCCACCAGCTGTGGGGGCCTGGCTGACATCCAGTGTGACACCACCCGTGGTGTTTTGTCATCTCTGCTCCCTAACTACAGAAAGTAAATGTGGCGGACAGGTATTTTCACAACACATGATCCTCAAAAATTACCATGGCAGTGGAAGAAAGAGGCCACAGAAATTTGAGATTGAGACTGTTTTTTCTTTTTTCTTTTTTTTAAACGTTTGATGAGGTTGGCCGGTTAGGCGTCAAACCACAGTGGATCTCAGATGTTAAAATATCCCTCAGGACATCAGGACACTGCGTAGAAGAACAGGGATTCATTAATCTTTCCTTAAGTAAAACACAGACAAAAGACTACTTAAGATCTGAAATGTGTAGCTTTTAGCAAAATTCTTCTCTTGTTGATAAAAGAATATGGACCACTGTTTCAAAATTTATACTGGACAAAGGACATTGTGTATTAAACTGAGAGTATCTCCAATAAATCTCCTACCCAATGGGAAATTTTCCCAATCTGATAAGGAAATTACACGGGACCCATAGTAAGAAACATTCGTGGACGTCATGAGTCAGGAAGTAACCTTGAATTACAAACACACAAAAAAAACATTGTGTGGCCATGGCCATTCAAGCATTTTAAGCAACTGCCAGTGTTTGTGTTAACTGTTGTGATTAAAACTTGATTCTGACATTTAAATAGGCTTCAGGCTACTTGTACCAGGCTGTTTTTGTGATGCTAGAATCAGCTTGGCAGTGCATAATGCTGCTTTTCACTCTGTGGTTTTTGGTTGGTACTTCCCTAGCAGAGAGGACATTTGAGGTCAGTTTGTAAATCCCTTCTTTCCTTTGCCACACCAGGGTAGGAATAAACCACTTCTACCTAAATCCATGTCGAAAGCACTTCCTTTATCACTGTCCTCTCAGCAGATGAAAACAAATTCTCTATAAAGTAACGGCGAAAGCTGTTGACAGATTTTGTCTTGCAGCATCCATGTTTTATTATTAATGTACTATACGGTTGGTATGGTTTTGTACTCATCCAAGACCCTTGAAATAGCTTCAGTAAGAGAAGTGAGGAGATTAAACCTGCCGAGAATCTCATCATCCACGCTTGTCATGGACTTCATTCATAAACACAATATCCGCAAATCCAATAGTGACCCTGGGACATAATCACTCCGCTTCTTCATGGGGCTGCCTCTATCTCTCTCTTTTTCTCTCTCTGTTTTTATTGGTCTCTTCCTTTCTCTACCACTCTCTCTCTCTGTTTCTCCTTCTCTTTGGATTATTACTAATATAGTTCAAGTAAAGTACCAACATCACTGTTGTTTTGCGTGCATTTTGTCACATATCTGTGTGTATACCCGGGTGCTGTCATTCTAGCTCTGGATGGAGTGCCATAATAATCCTATTTTTTTTCTCTTCCCTGTCATAGTGGAGATATTTTGAGAGATTTCCACAAGACCTCACTAACACATGGACACACAAAAAAAATCCTCTCATTCATCTTTATTCAAGACATTTTTAAATTTGTTGGCACAGTTACTGATCACTGAATCATGCATGAGCGGTCAGGAGTGCAGTAATGATGAGAGAAAATTCACAAGAAGAATGATTTTCTTTTAGAGGGAAAGAAAAGGTGCGAAAAGGTGAAGCATTTTAAAGATAAATGGTGGCAAAGACCAACGCGAAGCGCTGGATCATGGGGGAAGGTTATCAAATGTGTAACCAAGTGTATCTGCAATTTTTGTTCAAAAATGTGTGGCAGTATGCGAAAGATGCTCCAACAAAGCGAACTCAAAATCCGATGGGTGTGGTATCATTTAAACGACTGTCAGTCACAGTGGTGCATGATGAAAATGGCTTACCAAATGGAGATAAATGTCCAAGTAGGAAAATAATTTTCTTCTTCAAGGTTCAGAGAGGCAATATGTGAATATGTAGCATTACAAATAAACCTCCCAAATTACCAAGTAAAGATGAATTTATGTTTGTAGAGATCTAAAAGTTACATTTTAAAGATTGATTAAGTTTCCTATATGCTAAAAATAGTTTCATAGAAGAGGAAGGGAGAGTGGATGGGAACCAGAATGAGAAAATGGTGAGTTTTGAATCTTTGATTTTTCACTGTGTGATATCGGGTTATGCAGTTTACACGGGTGTAAAATCCATATCTGCCCTTCCGCCTTTTGAAGGCTGTAGAGATTTGATGAACTTTAGCAGCTAATTGCATCTTCTGTTTGGAAACTGAGCAGTTAAAAGTATTGATTTCCTTTTTTTTAACATTATTTTGTAATTGTTGTACATTTTACATTCTTAGTTTGTGTTTAGTTTGTCCTTACTGATGGAGACAGAGGGAATGACTTCATGCGTTTGCACTAAAATCAGAATTAGGATTTCAACAACTTTTCAGGCAAATATCAACAACTTTCCTTTCAGAGTCAGGGAAGTACCCACACATCTTTGCATACCATGAAAATAGAGTTTATAATTGAAATTTATAACATGCGATATGCATTTAATTTTACATGTAGTGTCATTATTATCCGAATTAACATATATACTTGACGTATTGAAATGTATTCATATTCCTGGGGTGGTTTTTCACACATTAACATACATTAAAATAAACGCTTCTCTGCCAAGGGCGGTGGACAAAAGGTCTTCACATGCTTTTTCTGCACATTCAGCTCTGACCTCAGTAACTTCCCCTGACAAGGTATGTAGTTAGACTTGACTTTTGACTGCAGGGTAATGAATGCCTACAGTAGCTGATTAGAGCAGTGGGGACACAGTGTGTCTAGGCTGAACCTGTTTGTTCCTGTTTAAGAAAGGCGTCATAATCTTACTGAACATTCAACAGTGCAATAACCTGTAACAGTTGGTAGACAGACTGCCAGTGGGTTTTCTGATATTCTGCCAGAAATAAACCAATAAGGCACTCAAAACACGTTTAGTCAGGTCAATGGTTAGGTTAAAGTATTAGTTTTAGAGTGAGTTGCTGAAAATTAAATTGATTACACATTATCTAGGAATGATTTGTTGTGCTTGTCATTTTATTTAAGTTCATCTCATCTTGATATACAGGTTCTGAATTTGATTATTTTTTGTAGGAAAGTGGAACATGTGAAAATGAATACATTTTGACTGAATTCATAAAGATTGTAAAAAGACCTTCAGAATATATATACATATATATATATATATATATATATAGTAACTGGGAGAATTCAGAGAATTGTATAGATCTGGGATGTGATATCAAACAACGTTTTGTGTGGTGGGCTTTCAGGAAAATATAGTAGTAGTTCAACAATATATGAACATTTCTGTGTTAAAACATCAAAAAAAGATTTACCATACCATATTCTATATTAATCTGCAAGTTGTTTACCTGCAATCAAACTGAACAACTGATCAACGAGGGCCTCGGTCAGAGAGGTGACAATGCATTCAAGGACCACTGACAGAGCTTTCTTTGCTGCGAGAGCACATTTTGAATGACAAGAGTGTTGTTGGGTGACATGTCAGGGTACTGAAAGACGTCGCTGGTGGAAAAACAGCGTGATGCCAAGAGCAAATCATCGGTCTGATGCAATGAAGAATGTAACTGTTTGGCTTTAATCCAAAACAATCTGGAGACAGCTCACCAGCAGTCCAACAACATCCCTTCTGTAAAGCATGAAGGTGGCAGTCTCATGCTGTGGGTGTTCATTTTAGCACAGAGGAACAGGGGACTTGTGAGGTTGGAGGAAAAATGAATGCAGCCAAATGTGAAACATTTTGCTATGGTGACAGTGATAGACAATCCCTCCTGACTTTGCTATATATATATGAACCCAAAGAGTCACTGATTAAGCATAGATCAGTTCTTGGCTTAGACTTAATTCAGGGCTTCAATCCTCCAATCATGGGGAATAACCATGTAATTGGTCAGTGTTTATGTTGGTGTCTGTTGGGGGAGGTCAGCATTGTGAGATAGAGTTGCTGGAGCAGCTGAGTGGGTGTGGGAGTGGGGGGCTTCTGCATGCATATAATGAGTGAAAAGTATTACACTTATTTGATTGGAAGTAAACCAATAGGGGTAACCTCTTGAATTTTACCTGATTTTAATTAAATAGAAATAGCTAACTTTGTGAATGGAGAAGGTTCAAGAGGGGTGAGCTTAATTAATTAGGTGGAAGTAGTCAATGAAGAAGTACAAGCAAATGATTTAAGAATAACATAGTCTCCTCTGACTGCACTTGAAACTAAGCTGCATATCAAATCACAGCCCTTCCATATCACTGAAGTGGCTTCAGGAAAAAAAGTGACCCAGTAAAGGCCAGGTCTTAAATCCCTTTGGAAAATCTGTGGGAAGACTTCACCATAGCCACTCACAGATGCTTCACTTTCAGTTTGACTGAACCCAGAGTAACTGCGCTCTATACAACTGGACAAAATCCTAATTCATGTTACAGACTCAGAGGTGTTATTACCGCCAACATTTTGACTTGGATGGGATGCCTGCATGCCTGAAAAACAATCCTAAAACATTTGTTTGTGATAGTCGCCAACCAATCATTGGCAAACCATCAATTGTGAAAAAAAGTTGAGCTGTACTGAGTTGTCACAATGAACTGTGTATGTTTTCAGCTTGTCAGTGTGTGTCAAAATTCATTGTGCGCTACGGTGGCAAAACATGCTCGGACGGGCTTTACTAACTACCTAAATCCTAAAAGAAATTGGTTTAAAGTGTGGGATCGCAAAAAAGGGACATGGCAGCAGGCCATATCTCTCCTCAAGCAAAATGAAAACTCCGAGTGACACGTCAATCACACCACAAGTCACAGTGACAGAGACAGTGAGTGAGAGAGTCTAACAGCCAAAAGAGCCAGCTGCCTTCAGGCCTTTCACCACATGACCTTGTCAAGGTCAAGGCTGTTAATACTGAGTGACTTGAGTTTAAAATCTTGTAGCAGGGTTGTTACAGTAAAGAATAGCCAAGGGAGCAAAACCGAGCCCCTTTAAAGATGAATGTTTACACATTGTCTCAACACCTTCTTTGAACATGGAAAACATGTTCTCATTTTGCACTCTGCATGGAGCCTGACTAACTGCAGCCACATATCCACTTGTTTTTGTCACTTAGGAGGACCTAGTCTAGCCTTAACTATAATCACTACACCCCCAACCCCAAGGTTTATCTTGTGGGGATCAAATGAGAGGCAAGTCCCCACAATACACTTAACACAAGTAGACACCAGAGGTTGGATTAACTGAATATTTTCCATCATTGACTGAATTTCTTTAACAATGATGGAAAAATCTGAGTGCTGTCCATCCTTGTCATGAATTATCACTGAGGACAGTCTACCGTAACATTAAGTGATTCACATAACGCTGACGGTAACAGTAGACCTCTCTGTCCAGTTGGTGGCGAGATGATCTCACATGCATGACCTTGTTGTCTAGCTGGCTTTAGCCATCACATTGGTAGGCTACATCACTATATAGCCCAGCTATTGCAAACCGTCACAGCAGTTGAGTGTATCCAAAGTTGTTGTTTTTTTCTTTAGAAATTTCAATAATTGATATTGTGGTTGATAAGCGAGGTGAAAAATGAGGGAATTATGCGGTCGGCGATGAAGGACAAGCAAGTAATACTGATAACGTTTATCAGCCAGAGGCAGCTAATGTTATGGGGGAGGTATGTAGTAGCAAGGACGTAAAAATCATTCATCTGCTTTCGTGTGGCATGAGAATTGTCCATACAGTATCTCTGTTGATCTTCATGCCCTTATACAGAGTGATCGAGTTGTTTTCGACGAGTAATAAAAGGTTTTGACAACGAGAAAGTTTGATGCCACCTCTGACATACTGAACACATTTGCTACACTAATATATTATTTAACTAATATAAATTAGTATTTGTTAACAATTATTATTAGTGCTATAATAAGGGGTCACACCCAAATGATTACCTGACTCTGCAGGTAAGCTCTGTGGTGTATTTTAACATTTTTGAGCTTGTTGTTTTGGTTCTGGCTGCTACTTTACTCAGCATTCTCTTTCCTATCACAGCAAGAAGCTTTTTTCAGAAACTTGCTTTACTCTACGTATTTAGTAATATATGGCAGACAGAGTGTGCAACTAGCTGGGGAAAATAGTGTCCCAAACATGTTCTTTTCTGAAGTTTGTGGAGATCATAAACATAGTAAAAAGTAGCAAAAAAATTTGGATTTCTTTCAAGTGGATGAAAACACATGGATACTTGTTATATTGTTACTATGTATCTGCTGGATGTTAAAAACACTTCAGAACCTTTACCTAGCATGAATCATACTAACCTTAATCTAATCATAAAATCATAACTCTTAAAGATGTTCCTGTTGAAAAGGGCTCTCAAGGTCCTCAGCACACACACAATCACTCACACACTAAGCTAGCTCTCTAGCGGCCATGGGATCTTGTGACAGCAGCAGGTGCAACTAATTCCATATAGAGGGCGGCTGAATGACGGATATACAAGGACGAAACTTAATTAATAGCCACATATGATCCCTGGCAGTGGAATGGTTGGTATGTTCTACTGGAGATAACAGCCCACTGGGCTGTTTAGTAGTGTACGTCTAATGCTCAGGTGAGACTGACAGGTCTGCCTGCAGGTCTGGGGAGTGTGTCTGATACTGACAGAGCAAACGTCAGCGCTGAAATGAAATTGCCTCTTGCACTGCAGTGATTGTAGAGATATACGATGCGCTTAGTCGCCATCTGACATGCACTAAATGTATTTTATCATCTGTGACAGAGTGTTGTCACACAAGCAAAACTGAGTCTGGACTTGTCATTAGGTATCATGATGTGGTGCTTACTACTATATAAACAACACATTCCACTAATATGTAAGTGACAGCTGTGAAAATGCTGTGTGTGTGTGGCTAGATGCATGAGACACCAACACTCCCATGACAGGCCACTCAACAGTAATGTTAAAAGGCATATTTTAGGAAAACTGGAGACATAAAACAGTGAGATATTTGTTCTTTTGGCTCTTTTGACCGCATGTCATGTATTTCAATTAAGAGCCTGAAGATCACAGTCACTGACTATCGCCTCTTTGCATGCAACATGTGTTCTCAAACAGGCCATGGCTAATTTTCCCAAGAGTTTGAGGACAAAGAATACATTTGTGTGCCCTTCATTACCGCCCAGGCTGCAGATCATGTTTGCTTTGAACACGCAATGTGGTGACCTTGCTGGCAATTAGAATATGCATTATTTTATGACAGGAAACACCCCCCTTTCATTATCCACCAACATAAAAAGGTGACAATTGAATGCGAGCTGAACACTATGTTTACATTCACACAAGCGCATATCTGCACGAACACACAAACGATAAAAACATTTTGCACATGCGTTCTCTCGTCCTTGAGCCTTGAGGCTCTTTCCCCGCAGGTTATGCAACAAAGTAGCGACGAAAACAAATGGATGTCTCTGAAGGACTTGTGGGTGTTTTTGCATGTTTTTAGCATATTTACAGATCGTGCACACTTAAATTACTGGCATTTTTTACTGGCATTTTTCAAAGAATACCATCGAATTTTGGATTTTCAAAAGAATTGTCCTTCCTACCAGCCGGCTTTTGCTTGAATGTTACTGCTTTGTGAGAATGAAGAGCCTTGAACATTGATTCATCACATGGAATGGTATGAAAGTTTGTATATTTGTAAAGGTTATGTTATTGTTCTCTGCTTACAACTCCACTTCATTGCCCAATTAGGAGTTTCTGTCTTGAATAAAGGATGATGGATGGCAGTGACCTGGGTGACATTGCATAATGTTTTTCTGTCTTTTGTAAGTTGTTACTTATTCTGTGCTTTTTTAAACGATAGATTTCTCCATACTGGAACAAAACTGGAACTGGAGCAAAAATATAAAGACTTTTTTAGACAATTCCAAAATGTTTCTGAATTTTTTTCACTCACGCTCTTTCTCTTGTTCATTTGGATGACCAATCTGCTCTGCGTCAATGACTCATGTGTCCTCCTTTGTCTCTTCTGTGGGTGTGTGTTTTGTCTGTAGGGAACATCTTTGTGGTAAGCCTGGCTGTGGCAGACCTTGTTGTGGCCATCTACCCGTACCCTCTGGTCCTCACGTCCATCTTCCACAATGGCTGGAACCTGGGTTATGCTCACTGCCAGATCAGCGGCTTCCTCATGGGTGTCAGCGTCATCGGCTCCATCTTCAACATCACCGGCATAGCCATCAACAGATACTGTTATATCTGTCACAGCCTCAAGTATGATAAACTATACAGTGACAAAAACTCTGTCTGCTATGTGATGCTTATCTGGGCACTGACTGTGGTGGCCATCGTGCCTAACCTGTTTGTGGGTTCACTTCAGTATGACCCACGAGTCTATTCCTGCACATTTGAACAGTCAGCCAGCTCAGCGTACACTATCGCAGTGGTTTTCTTTCACTTTATTCTACCAATTATGATTGTCACCTACTGCTACCTGCGCATTTGGATACTGGTCATACAGGTGAGGAGACGAGTGAAGCCAGACAATCGTCCCAAGCTAACGCCACATGACGTTAGAAACTTTGTCACCATGTTTGTGGTGTTTGTGCTCTTTGCTGTTTGCTGGGCACCGCTCAACTTCATTGGTCTGGCTGTAGCGATCAAACCAGAGGTGGTGGTTCCCCTCATCCCAGAGTGGTTATTTGTGGCCAGCTACTTCATGGCCTACTTCAACAGCTGCCTTAATGCCATTGTGTATGGTGTGCTGAACCAGAACTTCCGGCGTGAATACAAGCGCATTGTAGTGTCAGTGTGCACGGCACGCATCTTCTTCCAGGACAGCTCCAACGATGCAGGGGAGAGGCTCAAGAGTAAACCGTCACCACTCATGACCAACAATAACCAGGTTAAGGTGGACTCTGTCTGAACCAGAACTCAGAGGAATAGAGAATGGACATGAACGGATATGCTGTGACCGAGAGTTAAAAAACAAGAAAAAGGAAAAAAGAGCTGAGTCAGAAAAATACCAAATATAAATATTAAAACAGCTTCTATTCTCAGACCTGTCCACAGACTGTCATATGGTGCTATCTTACCTCTGAACAATCACAGTAAAACCAGGGGTGCATATTATCTTTGTCTTTTATCATGCACTTTTGTTTGACTCTGCAGTACTTGTAGTACAGTAAATATATGATGTCTGTTTTGTTTTCATGTTTACAGTGATTATATAAATGTATCATGCATTATATAGGTAAAGTATTTATTTTGTATGAAATGTCATGTAGTTATATAGTAAGAAATATCAGGTTCCAGTTAAATGAAGACAAAATTTTATCAGGCCAATAAAAAATTTCTACAAAACTCGGGTTTAAAGTATAACCAGAAGTTTATAAATGAAGTCTAAATTAATTTTAATAGCCTCATTTGTGACACTGTAACACTAATTGAGTGCAAGCAACGTGGGATGCTGCTGTCTTATTATATCCTGCAATACATTAAGTGGAATATATATTTTAGTCTCTCTCTCTCTCTCTCTCTCTTTCTCTCTCTCTCGCTGTCTCTCTCTCGCTGTCTCACATTGTGAGCTCATTATACTGTATGCATGGATATCAGGAATTGTTAATATGCAAAATAAAAACTGATATTGATGGAGAATCTCTTCTAGTCCTGTGTCCAATTTACTCACAAATGCAAGTTTCTGTAATGCATTCTGTAAATGTATTCAATACCTCTGCTATAGAACTTTTTCGTGAACATCATTCCTTCCTATTATCATAACAATGAACTCCCCCAGAGCAATTGCTGAGATCTTAGTATTATACAGAAGCTTAACAGGGATGAAATCCAAATCTATGTGTTATGGAATTTTCTATCCTTAGGTTACACGAGATGACGTGTGGGCCTTGAGGTCCTCAGCAGTATTAGTTGTTTGTCTTTGACTAGGTGCAAGTCTATCTCAACACTGTGGTGGCCAGGGTGGAAGAGACCTATTGCTGCCTTCATAGATATAATAGATAGATTGCCGTTGACGTTGCAATCTGTGTAAACAGGCATCTGTGTCTCCAGACTAGAATATGCTGACAATAACACCTCCATGAGTAAAGACATTCTCTTTGACTAATTCTGGGTGTGTAGTATTTGTGGTGTTATCTTGGGGTTTAAAGTCTATCCACTAGGTGTACACTGGGTGTACCTAATAAACTGGCAACAAAGCGTATTTGAATAGTTTTTCTTTTTCTTTTTTTTCCCCATTTGTTTAAGAGAATGATTGTGAGCACATTTAAATTATGTTTGGACGAAGCTCTGGATTCATGTTTGCCAAGGATCAGCTATAACAGCTCTGCTACAAATCTACCTGAGTAATTAGATTTTATCCAAAGAGGAACACAACCAATGAATATGATATGGTTTATACTCTCTGTCAGGCATTTTCTATCTGTATCCTATGTCTGTATGGCTGACAAATTTAAAAGCGTATAAAAAGTGTATGTAGGCAGGACAAGATGTGAAGGACTCTGCAGCGCATAGGAGGCAGACATTGTATAGCAGACAGTACATTAGCATTTGCTTGTATGTTGCATACATGGGTTAGTGGAACACAAAGACATCATGGTATCAAAGAGGAATGGCTCAACTATGCATTTGAAATCCACTTACATAACGGCCACTGACCATCATCCTCAAAGCAAGAGCTGAAAGAGCCAGCTCCCAGCACACTCCCTGCCCCCTTCTCTATCTGTTTAATCCCAAGAGCTGTGTGTGGTAGGAAAGGACTGAATGGGTTGGGGATGAGCAAATGTAAAAATCCCAGGGATTTGCACTGCCCCCAAACAGAGTTATACTGTAATCTGTGCCCAAAGATTTTTATAAGCAAGGATAAACCACACAATAGAAGAGAAACGTCAGGTGTTATATGACCAATGGCCTTTTGTTCCATTATTAATTAAATACCAAGAAAAGAAAATAGAATGTGTCCTTCACTCCCACGACGCCATAGATCAAAGTTCCAGCAGAGCATATTCTCCGAAAAAGCAAAACACAGCAAAGCCCACAATAGCTTCAGCAATGTTCTGCAATGTGAACTTTTGCAGGACAAATATCAATTTCTTGGAAAATGGTGTTGGCAGAAAAATAAAAGACTCACTCTCTCATACACTGAACACGTCTACAGAATATCTATTCACTAGGCTTTCAGACAAGTAAATTTCACCCCTGGAGGGGAGTCTTGTTGAACCGTATAGAAAGTGTACGCTTCATGACTACATACACAAGAGTGAGTGAAAAATATGTTTTTATATCTACTTGGCTTTGAGAACACATACAGTGCTTTTGAAAAAAAAAAATATTCTGAGCTCAAGATTTACTTGGTAATTATGGGGATTGTTGCTGTTTCCAGGCATACACAACAACGTCTATCCAAACAATGTAAGTTTCATACTTAAATGTAGGTCACCTAAGGATACCTGAGCAAGTTCCATTTGCAGAAGAACGCCATGGGATGTGGTTAAAAGGTTTTAGAAAAGCCTAGGGAGTGAATCTTTGTGAGTGAAACTTTTCTGAACCTTTCCTTGTAACATTTTTGTCACGACAAAAATCATTTCATATTTGTATTTTCAACTGAACACACTGAAACAAAAACAACTCAATCACAATAATACGATAGATTATACATTTATAAGGCCATTGAAAGAAAAGATGAACAGACACCGAGTGTGCGGTCACTTTTCATGTCAACACCCCACGAAGATGATGAATGATCTTTACCTCCTTGCTTCCACTTGTTTCTCACGAAAACGTTAGCTGCCACTGGCTGATAAACGTTATCTTTATTACTTGCTTGTCCTTCATCCTCCACCGCATCAATCCCCCTTTTTTGACCTTATTTATCAACCACATCACACTTATTGGGCTTTCTCCAGAAGCATTTTGCCATAGCTAGGCCATGTAGCGATATAGCCAATGCTTACCAATGCGATGGCTAAAGCCAGCTAGACACCAAGGTCATCGATGTAAAATCAAAATCAAGTCTACTAGCCAATAAATTTGCCCACTTGCCACAAACTGGACAGAGACAGTGTTGCATGTGAATTGCTTAATGTTACAATCAGTTCTCCGTCTAATTGTTCAAATTTTAAACTTTAAAACTACATTAAATGTCTATTGTGTAGGATTGACTCGCAGCTAGCATTTGGTGTTTCAGATAGCAACCAGCTGAATACCCTTCGCCTGACCCTTTCCTTCAAAGCATGTAGGAGAAGCTACGGTAGCCACGAAACTTGTGAAAATGTGAAAGGCACGATCCAAAGAAACATGGTGGTGCAACATAGAGGATTTCGTGGGAAAGGACCCACTTCCTCTGTAGATTTAAGTTTTTGTTCCAAGCTAACAAAAACTGATGAAAACATGCTTATTAATACTATTACACACTGGGATTTTAGATTTCTGGATATGGCACTGGGGGGCAGTGCAACAAACAAACACAACATTGCATAATCTTAGGAAGTGAATGTGATAGCAAGCAGTTGCCTATGTACACATCCAGCAGACACAGAGCACCATTATTTAGAGTCCTATTTCTGTCCACCTGATGAATGTAAATTCATTAATCACTCAAGCTGCTTGCTCCTGTTGGACACAAGACTGATAAAAGTGACCCAGTAAGACACACCCCGAACCAACAGGTGAACAGCAGAAACAACAAAAATAAGCGGAATATATAGAATTCTCTGCATCTAGTAGAGATAAGATTATAGCTAGAATATATAAGTAGATCGATAGTATCTTATATATTATCTAGAGCTATCTTATATATATATAATCTAAAAATACGGATTAGTAGACCTTTATGGAATTTAATGGATAAATGAAAAAAACAATACAAGAAAATATAACACAAATCCAGCACATTCTTGTTTTCCATGTTAGGAATAAACATTGAACATTTTTTGTACATTTATTGTTTAATTTGTCTGAATTTTCTGTCACTGGTGAACATTGTCTTGCAACTCAGTCACACTGTAATGGATATTCTGTAAAGGAGCTTGCTATCATCTTGGCCTGGGCGGTGCCACTCTGTCTTCATTGTTTGTTTTAGTTGGCTCTAAGTCTCAATGAAATATGACTAAAATTGCAAAGATGGTGGATAATGCAGCTCTGTCCTGCCATTTTCCTCTCACAGAGACATAATGCACCAGGGATTCAGAGCTGCCCCTGAAATTTCCACAGAGCCCTTGAAGCCTGCTATAGGAAACACTGCAATCCATAGTTTGAGAAAGACAGCAGAAAGAAGATCATAATGAGCCCACTATCGGTGGAGTTACATAAAATGGCATGATAAATGTATGTGTTGAAAAGAGATGGAGAGTTCCATATAGAATGAGACCATACAAAGGATGTAACATCACTGAGAAGAATTTTCATATTGCACTTAAACCATCCATCCTCCACTTTTATGCTAAATTCTTTTCAAAATATTCAGCAGCACGACAACAATCCACACAGTGTGCGAACAATTACTTTTTCACTTCTTTGTGACTGTATATCTATTCCATTCTACCTGCCAAGAGCAGCAGCTTCGCTTCCCACCTCATTCAGTCATTTTATCTTGGTCGTTTCCTCTTGCTATCTCCAGCTTTCATCCAATAATGGAAGTTGTTTTCACCTACCTTTTACCACATTTCCCAGTGGAGCATGTCAACTCTGGTTTCTGCTTGACCACACAAGAATGGTGTGGACTTCTTCAGAACGTAGAGGGAGAAAAAGAGGTGAATTGAGAGGACCAATAGAAGAAGAAGAAAGACAAAGAGAATAACAAATGCATGCTGAAAATGATTTTTTTTTTTACTTCACCACTCACAGCACATTTCAGCTGAAATAATGATCGATTATTCAGAACATATTGAGGTTTCCGGTTACCTTCTACAAAATGCATTACTTTTTTTAACCCAATCAATTCCTTCCGGTCATCTTTTATCTCAAGTACAATGCTCCTTTGGTTAGAATCCTACCCCAAATGTGTGTGTTAAAAGTGTCATGACAAGGAGAGGTCACCGAGCATGACTCCCATTCCTCTTGTGTACTTTAATGATCGGTTTTTGGTCTCCTTCTCTTCTCGATATACACCACTTGTTTGACGTCTCCCTCTGTCTCACAGTTGGTGGTGGTGTGTAACTTAGTGCCATACTTCCCAAAACAGATGTGCAGAGCACAGAGTGGGAATCACAGTCACCCTTCACCCTGTGTAGCATCACAATGATTGTGAAACAGTTATTTTAAGGTAGTAAAGTTACATAATGTTGCTTTAAGTGGAACATTTTTATGACGGGGAAAAAAGAGCAACTCAACTGAGACACTCAGCCTATGATCGTGAGAGCAAATGACAAAGATTAATTAATCAATTAATGTTTCAGCATTGTAATTACTATTAAAGCCATAACAAAACAAAGGCTGTGTAAATGTAAACAAAGATTTAATTTTAGGCTGACAACACAAACACTTCTTCAGTACATATGTATTTTGCGGCTTTGTATAGATAAACAGCCACAGCTTTTCAACAACACTGCAAGAATTAAACATGTATACATCCATGGCAGAGTGAAGTGCTTTGGATGAATGATTATTCTAAAGAGCATATGTTTTTCACTGTTCAATTATTTTCTGACCTCTTTATGGGTCCACTTCTGTTGTTGCTTACATTTGTAGCACAAATGTAAGCACATGTAAACCTGCTCTCTTAATAAACAACATCTAATTTTTTCTATATTTTGATATTTACATCAAGATGTCAGGAGGTCAGAATTTAACCCAAACTCTGAACTAAAATTAAAAAATGGGAAGTTAGCCAGTCACCCTAATAGCACAGCGTATAGCTTTATTGGTTTGGTTCACTCACATCACTCTCATCAATCATCTTTCCTGACAAAATTAGAAACTAGTTGATGAACACATTGCAGCATTTAGCAGCTTAAAGCAAAATTATGTCAGGTTTCTACCATAAAACAACAGATTTTAAATCATTTATTGCTACACTTATGTTAAATTGGGTGAGCAGTGCTTCTACCATTCCTACTTTGCACCGTGTATGTCTATTCTCACACTAACTTTATGCTCTGGCTACGACCTCACATGAGAAACGCATGACAGCACTAAGTCCCACGCCACCAACTACTTCAATTATTTTGGTGGAAGTGGATCATATATATATATATTTTAAAGATTATTTATTGATAGTACAGCTGAAGATAGACAGGAAGCAGGGGGAAGAGAGAGGGGGAGCGACACGCAGTAAATTAGCCGTCCAATGCAGGATTCGAACCGGGCCAGCTGCAGCGAGGACTATAGCCTCCACACACGGGGCGGTCGCTTAACCCAATACGGTACCGACCGCCCCAAAGTGGGTCATATTTTATGAATAAAATGTTTTCTGGATGCTCCACATCAGCTCTGTGATTCACAGAGTTCCCCCATGAAACTGCTGCTGTAAGCTAGTTAGCTCATTTAGTTGCCTATTTGTACCACAGACACTTTGCACCACTAGTAAGAGGAGGTTTACATGCATGCAGCTTGGGGTAATGCAGACGGAGAGAAATGCCTGAACGAGCACCAGAACCAGAGCCGGATGAGTGGGCAATGTAATTAAGTTCAACATGGCAGAGGTGAAGAGGAGGACGACAGAGGAAGTTAAGAGAAAAAGTGTTACTGACCCGACAAGAGTAAAGATATAAGGTAAGATATATCTTATAAATTGGTAATTTTATGCTTTATTTGACAGTGAAAGCTGGAGAGAAGTCTCCAGAGAGAGAAGCTGGAGGGAATTCAGGGGATGGAGAAGGAATGACATCAGCAAAGGACCCAGGCTGGAATTGAATCCAGGTTGCTGCGGTAAAGACTTTAGCCTTAATACAGAGGGTGCATGATCTACCAAGTGAGCTTCTGGGATACCCCAGATGGCTGCTGTGTCCTATCTTGTTGCACTTGATGTCTGGCTCTTCGCAAAGTTAACCTAATCATAACAAATGCACATGTACAGCTGTCTAAATTTACAACAGTGGCATCATACTCTGAACCTGGGAGCACTAAATTGCCTAAAAATATCAATTCTTACTTACTGTTGGTGTAAGAGATAAAAAAAATCACACCAGTAAGTAAACCTCAAGTCAACACTGGAGCATTTGTGAGGAAACTTGAATGGTTGCATTAGAATTCAATGGGTATGTCACAGTAAAACTTGATTTATGTTTCAATTAGCTCTGAGGCAGAGATGGCCTCAAAACACTGAGGAATAGCTGTACATGAGGCCAGTCTGACTAAACTGGGTTACTAATTTAAGTTTGCAATTTAAAACCACGAGGCCTCTTTAAGGGTCCAGTGAGATTTATAGGGCTGCATTTACATAATATGTCAGAAATTGAATATAATATACATAATTATGTTATAATTAATGTATAATCACCTTAAAATACGAATGTTTTTATTACATTAGAATGAGCCTTTTAAATTTAATTACACAATTACATGGAGTCCACCATGTTAAACCTCCATGTTTCTACAGTGTTCTACAACAGACAAACTAAAGACTAGCTCTAGAAAGGCCATATTACATATTTCTACACGCTGGGTTGAGTCAAGGTGTTTCAGCTGATTGAAAACTGCAATCGCAAAGCTAGATCCACAAGCTGGTTCTCTAAATGGATGAAAATGGACTGATGTTAAAGTGTTTAAATTCAGAAAGTCACCTGGCTAAGCATGCCTATCTCAAAATCCAATTCTGTATGCACTAAAGCCTCTCTCACTCTGATTAATCAAACATGAAATGAGTCATATTTTTCTTTCTAGTTCCTGCAAACAAGTCTGCAGGATTAAAGACTTACAAAAAGTATGCACAAAGCTTGCTAGAGAGCCCTCAAGTACTTGTGATGCGTTTCCCTATAATAGTAGGTCATATGACAAGTGACTGTCTTCTACAACATGACGTCTCTCTATCCCAAATGGTTACGAAGCAGCATAAAACGTACACAATTAAGAATCAACGGTAGATAATTTAATGTCCTAGATGATTTTAACTCTCATATGATTTCAGTACAAGCTGCAGTGAGAAAGCGTGGAGAGAGAAATATAGTATGTCGACACCAGATAAGGAAATCAGATATAGGAAAATTAGGAGGTTTCAATTTGGAGCTTTATTAACGTAGTATTAAACACGTGTCATCTTTTTCATTCGTATGAGTGTGTAACAATACTGTGTGTGAGCACTGGGTTATTTCATTAAAGGATATTGCCAGGGAAGGCACAATGATGACTCATATTTGAGGCTCTCAGACAATACTGACATTTTTTTTCAATCCCTCATCCTTTTTATTACTTGGAGGTTTTGAACATCCTGTACAGTGCATGTGCACACACGTGTTTCACTGAAGATGAATTTCAATCACACTGCAGTCAGATGTGTATGTGACTGTGATGGAGAGTTGTGCTGCCACCTTTAGTGTTCCTCCGAATGTGAGACAGATAAAATAGAGGTGAGAGGTCTTTTCCCTAATTAGTGTGATGCTACTTTTACTTTGTGAGATAATTAGATTTTATTTAAAACTCAGTTGCAGGTGACGTCATTATTAGCCATGAAACACTGGCCTAGGTGTGCAGCTCACACACACACACACACACACACACACACACACACACACACACACACACGTTATCAAAGTTTTTACTTTAACAAATTTCAAGCCATCAACCTGTCTCTAACCCAAATAAACTGCTTAAAGATGCTTCACCTTCTTTACTTGACAGATTATTCATTAGTCTTTATAATTAAGACTGCTTTAAAGTGGCTGTAAACAAGCCTCCTCTTCACTCTTGATTCAGAGGTATTAGCCAATTATAGACCAGCATCCAAACTTCCCTTTCTCTCTAGAGAAAGCAGCCTCAGAACAGCTGTGTGAATTTCTCAATAACAATAGTTTGGGTATTTCCAGTCAGGCTTTCGAGTACATCATAGCACAGAGACAGTACTAGTCAAAGTAACAAATGACCTTCTAGTTGCATGAGATGAAGGACTTGTCTTATTAGACAGCACAGCAGATAGAGAGCATGATAACACATAGGGATCCTTTCATGCATTTCTGCAATTGGTAACATGCTCAAATACATTTTCAAAGCTCTCTACAGACGTCCCTGTATTTCTTCCTGTCGTTTTCCCCTCCCTTTGTGTTTCTGTCTGTTTTGTCTATGTGTGTGTCACTAGGCATGGCCTCCAAATTCCCTCTCACCGACCTGATTTCCTCACCACCTGTTGCAACTGCCACAGTATAAAAGACCGACTCTTCCTCTGCCAGATTATTCTGTATTCTTAAGTGGTGACAAGCATGATGGCCAGCTCTTTGTGCTCTATTTGTGCCCAAGGATATCTCTGTCTGCCCCCGTCTGCCTCCTGCCACGTCACCTATGTTTATACCCATGACTGCGCTTCTGGATTTCTATCACCACCAGCTCTGCACCGAAGTCTCAAAATGTCTTTACTTATGCATACTGTCTAGATATTGACCTACGGAGGGTGCTACAGTGCATCATGTCTACAGTGTCTTCCCCTATAATGCGTAAAACCTTTAAAAATATGTACTTTTTTTCCACTTTTACAGCGGCTGAATCTTGCACTGTTCTTCCAAACTAATCTAACAGAATGTTAAATATTCTGTTCAACAATCAAGACATTTCTTTTTCAAAATAAAAGGCATCACTGTCATGGTAACATTGAGTTTTTCATAGTTAAACAGCTACAGAACACATCTGAAACCACACTAACATCAGTGACGCACATGGAAATAAATATTTATCTAGAACTGTGAATGTACATACAGCATGGTCTTGGTCTAGATGTCTATGTCTTTAACCGCTCATTGCATTATTTACATTGAAGTGCAGTCATATTTCATTTAATACTGGCAGCTATTTTTAGCACACTAAGAGAAGTGTGGGCACAGAAGGTTATCTGGGTCACATGTTACGTGCATGTGTGTGTGTCTCACTGAGAGGCAGAGAAAGGCGAACACAATGTACAGATGCTGATAGACGACGTTTAAGAGAACATGCAGGTACAGTACAACGTAAAAACAAACAAACTTTTACATAAATTTTGCTGTATTTCAAGTTAGAAAATGATAAAAAATCATTGACAGCAGTGACAAGACAAAGGAACGTTAAGAGAAAGTTTTTAAAGAATTTTCCTCCTCACTTGAGTTTTCAGAAAACTGTCAATGTCATATGAATTGGCTGAGATTAATTAATGTTTGTAGTCCTCATGGATAATATACTAATCAGGCAGGACCAGCAGGTTCCCTCCCTTCCTTGTGTACTTAGGTTGTGTGTTAATTCAGAAGCTAGATCCTCAGCAGTTCTCATTTCTGGACTGAATACATCGTGACAGTTTGACAAAGACTGACCCACTTCAATTGTTCTTCCAAAGTCCACCATGAAAAGCAGATTGCCTTTTTTACACAATAATTCATCTATAATTCATAGCGCACAGGTCCATTGTAAGTGATTGTTATCATGGTGATCTTATCTTGTTATATTTCACATTCAGGTGTAAATATGGAAACACACCGCAGGGTGTAAGCAGTGAAATCCAGAAAAAATGGACATTTGCACACCAAGCACTCTAACGCATTATCTTTCATTCAAATGAATGTAAAAAACAAACAGACACACACACACACACACACACACACACACACACACACACACACACAATTGAATGCAGATGTAATTTCAGTCTTTAACTGTTGTTTAACATTGTGCTTAACTGTTCTTCTACCGAATGGAAGTGTAAGTTCTGAATGCAGGCAGGCTTTACTGCCTGGATAGATTGGAGCTGACACTGTCTTACCACAGTGCAGGTCAATGAATGAGGTTGCACAATTGCCTCTGTAGAACTGCACTGTACCTTTTTATGAGGCAACAGGAGACCAATTAAGGAATAGGAAACAGGTGCACAGGTTGGTGTGGGAATCAGCGTCTGGAAATGGTGGGAACACATGGAGAGCTATTGTTGGTCCAATAACAACAGGACCTGGAATGACAGATAAGCTGGTGACTGGCAGACAAATAGACAGGGCAAAAAGATGCAAAAAATTTGAATTTGGCTGATGATAAATTGCTGGATAGCTTTCAAATTGAAAAAATACACGTTTATAGTCCTGCTTTTCCAAAAAAGGGCTATCAACCTCATATTCAGCCTTATATATTAATTATTTAACGTATTTTTTAGTTACACTATGTTGAAAAGAAACCTGATTATGCAGTTTATTTGTGACACAGCCACAGTGGATGAATTTGTATCCATGTTTTTCATTCAAACACTAAATATGTGTCTGTTTTTACTCAGTATAATAATGGACTGACAATGCATGACTCAGATAAGGCATCTAGTTACAAAGGTTTACAGTAAAAAAATAGTAGGCAGAGGTCAGTAACAGGTAGGCAGTCAAAAGAGACTTTTATTCGAAAAAGTTTGTCCAATACAGCTGTAACGGCCCAATGGCCCATCAGGCATGGAGTTTATGGAAAGAAAATGGTAAGTAGTCCATCCATCTGGTAAATGTAGTCCATCTATCTGGAATGACAGGTGAGTTAGTTGTAAACAGACAATAGACGGGGGGAAAAGGTGAAAGTTTGAAAATTGAGTTTGGCTGATGTCATGACATTTAAATTAAATGCTTGTCTGTATGACTTGACTATGATAGGGAGCAATGCTTTTATTTTTTATTTAAGAAAGTGAAGAACATTGCTATGATGCAAACATTAAAAACTGAGATTTTGAAGAGGAAATGCGTTCAACATATTTGTTAAACCACATGGATATACATAAAACAAAGGCAACTGCCAGAGACAACTTTATTGTTGCATTTTAGCCTTTTGGGTGACCCAATAGAGCACTTTACCCATGGGAAAAGGCATTTGTCCTGCACACAGATTTATTAAATTAAGGTTAAAATATATAAAGAAAGATCTCAGAGATAGGATATTCGAATGATCCAACATTTTCATAGATTAACCTGTTAATAGAAAGTTATACTTGTCTAGTTGCTTTAAGATTGTTAGAATAAAGTGTGATACATTTTCTGCATCAACCTTGTTCACAAATTTGTTTATTTTGCAATGATGGCTCTGGATCTACATTATCCCTGACGTGTTAAAAAATCTACACTATTTGTGTAAAAATAAAGCTAAATCATAGATGGTCTGCTTATGTAGAGAAGCCATCATCCAATTGGGATTGTTGTATCACTGATCTGATATAGACCACCCTTTGGATATGTCATTGTTTGCTTTTTTGCTAAATCTGAAGTGATTCTTATGGTACCATCAAGTCACTTACCCCAATCCTCTGATGTCCAGTGACGTCATTAGATTGTACTATACTGTAAAATTCAAGAAATTAATTATAGAAAGCCCTCCACAAACCTTACCTCTAGAATTTAGATAGAGGTAATAGACAAAGGAGAGAAGAAAAAAAAACACAATGAGGCACAGATACGTCCAAGAACTTTTGAACTGCCTCATAGTCCCTCCTTCCATTATAATCTTCAAAGAGGTCTGCACAACAGGCTTTTTTTTCTTCTTCTTTTTTTGCCCTGCAACTCTGAAACCTCTATGTGTGGTATATTTCACGGTAGTTTCTATCACATAAAAGGAGTGGTCTAATTTCTCTTTCCTTCTGTTGCCGTCTTTGGGCTTCTTTGGGCTCCTCGCATGTATATGGACATATGTCAGGAGAAATCCAGTGGGGACTCTGCTCAGCTGCAAGCCTGGCGGGTCATGGGCCTGACCTCTGCAGCACACAGTTCGTGATACAGGATGTAGCTGCTCGAGGTAGCAACATCGACAAAAAAGAGGGTGCCCCATGCACATTATGGTCCTGTGATGGATGGTGTAAGTTGATCAGATACCAGTACCTCCTAAATCCTGAATGGATAAACTTTTGTGATTTTTCATTCAAATGCATTCTATTACAGCAGATCACAAATAAAAATAATGCCTGTTGTACTCTCAGATAGCAGTAGGCTTGGGAATAGAGAACCACTTATATCACTATCGCTAATTTTCCTTCCTCTTACACAACGACAAGAGTATGAGGTATGAATTGTGGAGCAAACACAGACTTTCCTTATATCCATACATTTTACAAAAAGAATCCAACATTCACCGCCTCTAGGGGATCTCCTGGTGAGAGCATTTTCTTTTGTTGTTATAGTGTGCTGAGTTTTTCCGTCATGGTAGGTGCCGCTCCAAAGCCACTGTCATTGAGGTGTCTGAAAAGTGCGGGGCTTGTGTTATAGTTATCGCTGTTTTTGAAGTCCTTGCTGACGAGAGACAACACTGTATCGAATGATAGTCCCTTTCCACATGCAGTGTAAGGCTTTTAAGAGACCCTGGAAAAGACCTTCTCAGTTTTCCATACTGACCTGCTCTGTGAAGTGCTGAAAAATACTTTTAGGTTTTATTTCATTAAAATTAAAGGCAGTGCATGTGCAAGTTTGTTTTATTACATTAGTAATGCTTACAACACTATTTCATCACCAGTTCATCTCTTCCCATGTGTCCACAGACTTCATGTTAAAGAGATGCATACTGTACAAGTTTCCCGCATGTAATTCCCCATCTCTCTCCCAACATTTCTGGTCACTCTTCAGCTGTCTCTATACAATAAAGGCCAAAAATATATATATCTTTAAAAGAGAATTAAGGAAATCTTGATGGTTTTTCAAATGGATAAATCACTGTATTAAAATGAGTGGATAGAGTTATTTTGAGCTCTTCTCATTATAAAGTGGCATATTCAGACCACCCAATCTATCCCTTCAACGCAGGGATAATGGTGTCTGAATGTGGAATTAGAGTATGTCTCCACAGCGTCTTTGTACGATTTTTTTCTTTTAATGACTGCATTAATTAAGAAGTCCTCCTCGGGTCCTTGATAAAACAGGAAACGCAATGATGGATGGGTTTAGAGACAAAGAAAGAAAGGGAGTTGAGAGAGAGAGAGAGAGACAGCGAGAGATAGGGATAGATGCTTCAGGGTGGCCCCAGAAGATAGTGGTCCACTCTCTGTTTCAGTTCATTGCAGGGGCCCCTTTTAGCAAAGGTCCAGGCATGACACTTTCTCCTAATGAGGGAGCAAGACAGCTTTTGGACATGCTGGGAAGCCATTAATAGTGTTAACTGGGCTAGCTGAAGGAAATATTTCCTCTGTGACTTAGCATCTCTCCTTTTGTGAAAGTCTTGCACACACACACACGTTTATACTGTACATTCCTCAAAACCGGACTTCGAGGAGCGAGGGTGAACAGATGTGTGGTCATTTCTTCACCTTGGTGAACAATGTCAAAAACTGTCTTGGGAAATTATTGTTGGTGTGCATATTACAAGCTGTTAAATACAGCGACTGAGCATAATTTAGTAAGATACTTGAGGTCATTATGTCTTCATCGTCAGTCATTATGTTTTCCTAGGCAGTCATGTAATTGCTAATGTAAGTGAGAGAGGAAGAGGGGAAAGTGTGTATGATTGAAATATCATCCTTAACGACGGAAGAGTAAAAGACTATGTAACTAAACTTGAAGGTCCAGTCTGTAAAATTTAGTAGGCTCTATTTGCTAAATATGTCAGAAATAGAATATAATGTGCATAACCATGCATGCAAATAAGAATAGTATGTTTTTTTTATTACCTTACAATGAGCCTTTTATCTTTTTATTTCTTCCACCGAGTACGTATCCATCCATATCTCTAATACAACATTATGTCTTTTTCTGTAGCCACCATAGTTTGTCCTTCACAATTTGTAACAACACCATTCCTACACTCATTTAACTATTATATATTATTCAACCATTTTTATTCAAAATAAATAATAATTACCAAAAAAAAAAAACCCTCTACAAGACTCTACGCCTGCTCCTTAATCATATCATGAAGTAACATTGCCTACTGAGTATTAGCCTCTTGCTGACAGCTGCTACAAAGGGAAACACAGAGACATTTCCATTGACAAAAATGTGCACAATTAACTGCATTATCATCACAGTTTTTTCTCCATAGTTTTCCCTCACATAATAAATGAGAAGAATTCAAATTTGATTTCCATTTTAAACAACGCTTGTGGTTCAGTTCTGTATTTATTTGTATTTGTTGTCAGTGTGAAAGCTATAATTTAGTGTGATGTGAACAACAGTTATAAATCACATCAAATACAGGAGAGGCTAAGCTTTTGAGCTACCAAAATTAAAACTGGACCACCTAAAACTCATTTTCTTCAGATCTTCTACAATTACAATTAAGTAGTATTAAAAACACATAACCTAGATAGTCAAAAAACAAATAGCCACACATATGTTCAAAAAGTCAAGGAAACAAATGTTGCCCTGCCAGGCTCACATACTGCATGTACAAGAGCAATCCAAAGTCATCTTGTCTAAACTCTGCTAGATATGATGTGTTACACTGTGACTGTGACCGTGACTTCTTTTAAATAATTTCAGTACCATGTGAGTACTGCTCAAACAGCTACCCACTTATCAGTCATGCTCATAAGAGAATTACTGTTTTCCCTTCTATTGAGCTCATATCACTGTGTCCACTCTCTGCCAGTCACTGTATTACCTGACAGTGATATTAATGGGAAGTATATGCCATGAAAAATCTCATCTGTGAGTGTGTGAGTTGGTGCCAAAGCTGACAGAGTGGTACATCCGTCACTTTCTAATTTCTTTGCAGCGTTTGCTGTTCAACATTTGCAAATCATGATGACATTTGACCTGTGGTGTCAGAATCTTGTAAATCTTGTGAATGTTAATGCACCAAATACGATTATAATAAAGAGTCTGCAGGAGAATCCATGGATATAATAGGGGCTTAAATTCTTGAGCTGGAAGGACGCTTGCCAACATGAAGTTCAGATTTGGCTTGTTGGTATCAAATTTGAACTCATTCAATTTCATGTAAATATTTTGGTATTTTGATATTTTTTCTATGCTCTGTTGTTGTATAATGTTTTACATTGTACAGTATACTACTAAGTATGATTTTAATGGACTGTATAAATGTCCTTCTTAATTGATGTAGAGTTGTACACAGATCTAAAACTTCCTGAACCCACTCATATCTTTAAGGTTGCATGTATTTAATGCATTATTGATGTTAGCTCAATAGTCTGTCTCAACAACCTCTACTTGCATGATGTAATGACGTATATCCATTTACAAACTTCACAGACTTCCTCAGCTCTTACAGTATTGTTAACTTCTTTTCAGCGGCCATTTAGTTACTTCACCTTTCACTGTTAGCTGTTTTGTTTATTGTTAACAGTATTTACTATTCGTTTAAAGTGTTTTTGATCATTTTGATATACACTTCAGTAACTCGTCATTTCCTTGATCACTTTCACAACTTTCATCATATTTTATTTTAGAAAACCTGTTTGTATGTTTAGATTATCAAAAGGACAACAGATCACGGATGTTTGATTTTGTGTCATTTTCATTTTCCCAGAATTTGTGAAAGTGAGGTACATTACATAATCTAACCAAGGAACATATTTTCATCTGCTTTGTGGCCTTTCAGTGGTGGAAGTTACTGTATTCTGTTATGATAAAGGAGGTGATAAACCCACAGCGTTAGCTAGATAGTGGTAAATTGCAGTTTTTTTTTTTCTGGGGAAAGAATGATATATTCCCATTAACTCATAATATATTGTAATATATATGTATTTATAGAAACACTTGATTCAGTTTCTCATGTATAATCCCAAAGTATCTTTCATCCATATACAAAAAGTATAAAGGTGAGTCACTGAACCAGGTTGTTTATTTGGCACTGACATGACTTTACTCTTCTACGGTAGTGTACACGGCAGGTATGTGCTGTGTTGCACTGAAGATAACATATGGGGTTAATCAACTGTGTTGTACAGGACATATGTCTTCTCTTGCATGCTGCAGAACAGTTCCTTTTTTCCAGATGGCTATGTCCGGGCTATAATACCCCACTGCGAATGGTGACAACACAAAGGTCAGTGCGGTATGATCACAGGTACATGTTCCTGAATGTGTTGATTGATGAATTGTGTTACTTTTTCAGTGTTACAAAGGAACTATCTTCTGTCATTTAGCCTGATACTTGTCATGATTTGTGTTTTCTTTCTTTTTTTCAAACAGGAAGAAACACAAGGTAATATAATATTATACTTTGCATGCATAAATTTGAATTACTATGCTGTGTCAAATGATTTGAGGACTGTGACTAAAAGACATTACTTTTAGAACAGGTCTGACAGAGCCAACTTTTCCAGCCATATTATATGAAAGCAGCGCTCAAAATTTAATAATTTGAGCCAGTCTGTTGTGAGGGAAACGGTCATGGCACATTCCATATTTAATGCCAGTAGATCAACACTGCTGTCAAGTGAGCAGGTTCACTTTCAGTCACGAGTGCTCGTCATCGGTCTTTGATACAAAGAAGGCGCGTGATAGTGTGTAACACAGAATGAGCAAACTTGATGTTAGGCGAGGGCTCATTATTATTATAGCCACAGAGTGAGCTAATTAATGTTTGCGTCTGAGATTTCACTGTAATGGCGGAATTTAATAAAAAAATACTGTATCATCATAAGAACAAGATAAATGTACAATAAAAGGATGTTCACAATGTATGCTAATTTTTCTCAAAGAGATAATTGTCCCCTTCTTGTTTGGGAGCATTTCATTGCTGCCTTAACACTGATTAAGTTATTATGAGACATGTTGCAGTTATCACCCACAGGAATGTAGGCTTTCCAGTCTATTGAGTATAAATTTGTAGTTTTTTACCAGATAAGTGCTGTTTTCTTAACACTGTGCATCTCTCTAGAGCTGTGCAGTATGGCATGCAACTTCAACACATGTTTGTTTGAGTCCTTTTATGCTGTGAGGCGGTGTTGCCCTTGCACTGCCTTATATATGTCAGGAATTCTTTAAACTGTCAATACATCTCTGCAGAGATAGAAAGAACACAATACTCCTATACATTCACTGTAGTTGGTGAAAAGTATGAATTTCTCTTCTGTCTCTTTGCAGTCTTACTGCAGTCTACATCAGACCGGAGAGAAAAAAAAATGCAGAGATCGAGAATCATTTTCAACAAAGAACTGTGTCTTTATTTGTTTGTTTGCCAAGATGGCTTTGTGCAATAGGAACATTTATATTCCCTGAGATGTAGGAATACTGACTTCTTTCATATAACCACCCAAAGAAAAACCTGAAAAATGCTGCTCTATAGCAATTACATTCACTTTTTTTTCTTCTTCTTCTTCTTCTGAAATATTAAGTGAGTCCATGGGAGAAATATTTAAATCATAGACGGTATAAATCATGGATGTTATATCTGTGACGTCACCCATAGGTTTCTGAAGAGCCATTGTGAAGCTCAGTTTGGTGGCTCTGGCTGCAAGCGTCTTGGCAGTCCCGTCTGCTAATCTAAAAATGGGCAAAGACGTTAATCTTGGGTGGACCTGAGGTGGACTGAATGAAGCCTGGGTGCTCAAACAAGCCGCCTAACATACATAACAGCACTCACCTGCCAATCAAAGTGGCAATGCTGTTAAATGTGCATAATTTTAATCCTTAATTAATTTGAACAGGTGAGCCATGGAGGTTGCTGCTTACTTCAGACATGCCCCTCATTAGGCTCCTCACACATTGCGATAGTTTCAGCTAGAATGTTGATTCAAACCTTAAATAGGTCACCTGTGTTTGTACTTCATTTTCTTTAAAGGTCACATATTAATTTTTCACAAGTTTAGATCCCTGAGGTCCCCAAAACATGACTGAGGTTTTTGAAAATGCCACACATCATGAATTCTAGCCTGAATTGTTGCTTGTTTTCTGTGTGATGAACTGGCACAGGTTGTCAGGTGTCAGCTGGGATCGGATAAGTAGTGCATTATCGTCATCATAAAAAAAAATTGCAAAGTTCTCTCCAGGTGCTCTGGCTTCCTCACACAGTCCAAAGATATGCAGTTAAATAGGCCTGGTAACTCTAAACTGCCTGTAGGTGTGAATGTGAGCATGAATGGTTGCTTGTTTCTGTGTGATGAACCGGCACAGGTTGTCTGGTGTCAGCTGGGATCAGATAAGTAGTTATAAACAATGGTTACAATGGATTCCACAGAAAAATGACAATGAGAGGAATTAAATTATTGTGTAAAATCCTTGTTTGAACAACCTTCAGAATCAAGACTAACAACACGAAAAAATAATAGCACAACTTTGTTATCTTGAATGAAAGTTTACTGTACTTAAGGCAGGATTTAAATTCGTTTCAACTCAATCTGTTGAGCCAAAAGCATTAACGACTGAGTTGACATGGTCTAGTCAGTCACATGAATATGAAATTTGAGGAGTGAATCAGTGAAAAACTGTCAATAGAGAAGTAAGAGAACATGTAAAACTAAAGTTTTTGTATGTGAATGCTGAAAGCAAAATGTTCCAACTAGAATTAATATCTGTTGCAGTCAGAGATGCAAAAAACATTTGCTGTATTTTTTTAAATATTGAGACAGAAGTGTCTTTTGTGAACATCATGAAACTTGGAATCAAACCAAGTAACACCCGGGTGAATGCAGGCCAAGTAAGTACTAACGGTATCTTCATATAGATACATTTTATAATCTCACAAATTCTATTTACAGAAGTACTCCTCCTATTTATAATTGGACTTATTTAACTTCATTGGGAAGTTTAAAAAATGTATTTTTAAAATCTTTTTTATTTCTCTTCCTTGTCAAAACATGGCGCCTATATCACGCACAATGCTGTGCGACTGTAGAGTTTGGTTAGAGATTCAGCTGTGTTACGCTATTAGCCTCAGAGATGAGGAGCGAATATAATGTGGTAATCTCACATCCACTAATTCGTTTTCAGCTACACTGACTTGCAGTCTCAGTTGATATTATAAAACTTTGTGCAGCTCCTACTGGAGCAACAAAATGCTTCGCACAAGTTTCTTCACACAGCTTTGGTCCTCAGAGCCTATAAACACACTTTGATGTGTAAAAGCAGCACACTTAGCCCTTAAAATTCTATTTCTGAACTGTGAAATAATTTGCTGTAAACCTCTTGTACATGCTCCAAAGCTACTTGAATGCAAGACGTGGAAAACTTACTACATACACTCCTGCAATAGAAATCATACATACAGTAGTGATACAGTCTCTTTTGTGACACAAATTTGTTAGAGTAATCAGAATATATAGTATTTACAGATGGTGATATATTATATAGAGATGGGATCACAGAGTATTGAAAGATGAAAGATAAACTCAGATGGGAGGAAAAGAAAGAATGTGAATGTGCGTGTGTGCAGTTGGCTTGCATGGTTGGCATATTCTCAGTTGGATGAGAGGACATTTATGTGATGTCAGCACGCATTAACCTCTCTGAAAATACATCGGAAACAAATAGGGACACATGTGCCCAGATCCCACCAGCTCTAAGTAACAAGCCTCTGGAAGAAAAGACAATGCTGGACAACACAACAGATCCAAAAATAGAAATGGGAAGACAAAAGTGAAAGGCTTCCTGGTTGAAAAGGAAACATAGGCTTTCCAGGATGCTTGACAAATAGTAGATGTGATTTAAAATCCACAGTTGAGTTGCAGGTGAATCTATGCAGATATTCTTTGTGCAAAATCAATTAAGTGCCTTCTTTTCACCAACCCTGGATTTTATGTAGAAAACACAAAGGAATCCCCAAATATGGTATCCCTAAAGGCTTGACCTGAACAGTAGCCTTTTAAAGCTTGTTTAAAAAGTCCAAAATTACAAAAAAGGCAGAGCATATTCGCCCTAGATCACGCCGCATGTGCAGTTAATGATTAATTAATTAATTAATTAATTAATTAATTAATTATTTAATGATTCTTGTACTGTTGAAACAGTTTACAACTGGTTTCCCTGCTAGGCTTGTAAAACCTATTTAATTGCAAATGCATGTTACAACTACACACATCTTTCAATTTCTTTGTGTTAATGGAGAAACTTCACAATGGACATTTCAGTATGGAGGTTCAATGGCAGCAGCTGAATCTTTAAAACATTATTAGCCAGCTAGTTTTCAGGAATGATCGTAAGTTTTACCATTGAGTTGTCAAATAAGGTGTGTCTGCTCAGTTGGCCTATCTTAACTGGAAGTTATTGGATACTGCTGGAATAAACATATTAAAGATCAGTTTAACACCATTTTGTTTTTAGTTTTTCTCCTAACAGAAATATTTGTATATTTACATAAATGTTTTGTTTTGCTTAACATAAAGTAGCTGTGTCAATTCACAATATTTACAGGTTCCTACTGCTAACTACAGAAGTACACCCTCCGATATAAGTACCCCCAGTTGGGAATCACTAACCTACAGGGGGGGGGCATTTTATCAGTGATCACAACATTGATTATGTGTCACAGTCATCAACCAGGAGTCAGGGGATCGCTGGAAGAAGATGAAGAAGACCATCCACAGCGGGCTCCATTCTCCAGATGTTATATTTTACCACAGGGTAGACACTGGTTCTCTATTTTTCACTGACTTCATTGGCCAAAACCACTGATGAATGTGAATTGTTATGTTAAACACCATTTTCTGTTCAGCATTTATTATTTATTTGGAATTGTCTAAAAATAAACATCAGAAATCCCTTCCCGTAATATTAAATTCAAAGCCCAACTTTTCATATTTCTGCTCTGACACGCCAATAATGTGAATAATTCATTTGCATAATTGATGACGTTTATGAGCATATGCATAATTAGAAAGCTATGCTTGCTTAACAGTTGAAAGGGCCTCTTGCATGTTCAATGAATATGATTAGCTTTTCCACTAATTTGACTGTTTCTCGTGCAGTTCCTCATGCAAATCCATTTGGAGTATACAGACATGCCCTGAAGCGAATGTGTGGGTTTGAATGGATGCCACGGTACTTAGGTGTGGTTTTTCTCACATTAAGTAACCAACTCAACTCTGCTGTTCTTTAATTGTTTCCGCCACCCTCCAGAAGTATTTGGGAAAGCCCCCTTTCTCAGTTTCCTCATAGTGATGAAAGTGTCCACCTACACTTTCTATCTCTCCCACTCACTCTTTAAAAGCTCAAACCAAAGGCAGTGAGGGCTGCTCTTACCCTCTGGGCTTTGTCAGCCAGCTCCTGGCTCCCACGTTACAGACAGTCCACTGTTTTCCTAGTACTGCCTTGTGGGCAGAGATGCTAATTTGAAGTGTTCCTGGATGAGACAGCTCTACGAGAATATAAGCCGGAATCCACAGAGAAGGACTTATAATGCCTCCATGCTTCAGTGCTCTTCTATCAGAAGCTCAAACGTTAGAGCTGATTTTAGAAATCTAAATTACTCTGGCAGCCTGTGCTACCCAGGGAAAGGTAGCTCTTGTGGGTTGTGTCTCCCAAAAATAGTTTCACAAGGCATTGACTCTGTAAATTTTTAATGCCTGCGCAGTCTGTAATGGGTAGCCAAATAAACAAGTCCCACAGTATAAACGAAGCAGATTTTTCCAAGCCAAAATGAGACAAAGTGTTACCTGAGGGATTCACAGAACTGATGAACTACGACTTCCGTCTGCTGATTGACTCTGGGTAATAGTTTAGCAAATTCCTCTGCCGTTAAACTTGTAGTTATAAGAATGTCCTCCTCAAAATGTTCTTTTAAGGAATTATTGCTGTCATGTAATGTGTCTTGTAAAATTTAAAATCACAAGAAGGAAATATTTTTGATGAATATGTTGCTCTTAAATGCAATTCTCATTATAATCATGAAGTATAACTTAACTGTTTTTTTATCAACTTTATTTATTTGTCAATTCGAAAGTAGAGCTAGAGACAGGAAACACGTAACAAGGATTCCCAAGGAGTTGGTACAGATAATTTATGGTCTTCTTCAGAATTCTGCAGATCTCCAAACATTTGTTTTGGCATCACCATCAATAGAAATGCCTTCTTGACCAGCAGATACAGTATCTAAAAATGAATCAGTTGATTTCCATGACTTTTCCTGTTTACATTCCCAGGGTGTACTCCTTTCTTCTGGACCAATAGACCATTTTTAGGAGTATAGAGAAATATCAAAGTCTAATTGATGTTTCTTCTGCGCAACACTCAATGAAAGTGAATATTTACATATGTCTTAGTTTCATTTTACCTTCTACCACATAATTGAAATGAATAAGATGACATTTACTATGTAATAAATACAACATTTAAACGGCTTATGCTGCATTGCCTAAGCATATCCTAACAGTGTTGTACAAAGACCTCCTGTCTGTTTTGTGCTTTTCTATACAAACCAAGGAAATGAAGATGTAAGCATTCCTAACTGGACAGGAAGTGATAAACAGGATTATCCCATTGCCCTTTTCAATTATTATCCCACAAAAGAAGAGAGCAGTAGACTTCCCCTCGACTACGTGCTGAGGTAAATGCACCATTTTGTCCTGTTGACAGGTGCTGAGTCAGCCAAACAGAAAAGCGTCTGCAGCTGTTGCAGTCATACCCCAGGCTACTGTCTCACACTGAGTCCATAACAGTAATGAGAACAACATTTTTGTACCGTATCTGGCTTAAGTAGTACAGACTACAATGTAAGAAGAATCCAGTAATATAACAGTTCATGATATTAATACAATATATCCTGTAATGAGTGGATTATTACATTACAGACCCTTTTTTTTATGTTTCCCGGTCCATGTTTCATGAAGAGCCACTCAAGATGTCTGTGACATTGCTGGCAGAGACTATAGTGGTTTTGATGTGTTGTAGGATGTGTGAATTCTTATGTTATGGGATTTTACTGAGAAATATAGTCCTTCATCAAACAAACTTTCTTCATATTTGTTCAATATTAGCACATAGCACAAGACATACTCTGTAACTGTTGTATTCAGTGAGTAATGGCATGGCCTGTTTGACCTACTGTGCTTAAAGCTTTGAACAAGAACATGTTCTCTGTACTAATCAAGAAACCAGTGAATGCAATGTTGACAATCCAGGCTAATTGGAATAGAGCTGTAATCATCTATTGGCTCTTTTCAGCAAAACACGTGGAAAATATTGTTCAGATTTTGTCTGTTTAATATGAAATAGCTGCTTAAGGTCTAGAGTCTCTGTTAGTTGCAATCTCATGGTGATGACAAGTCTCCACGAAATTGTGGTGCTCGGTCAAGGAATATTCCAGCATATACAACTTGTTTTCACATTTGTGTAACCAAGAACTAATGTGTTAATTGCTGAGCTTTTGAGGTTCTTTTAGGTGAATTTTGTTGCCTTTGAACACAACCAGTGTTCTTCTTCCAGTCTAAATGCGAAGCATAAACCGCTGGATGTACACTAGCTGCAGATTTTGTTACAGTAAAATGGCAGCGATCACCTCATCTAACTCTCTGCAAAACAGTGAGCATTTAACTGTGAGTTTTAAACTAATAAACTGTGACAAACAGACTCAGAAACACTGGAAGCACAGTATTTGTTCTTATCCTCTTTAAAGATTAGCACCCAGAGTAGTGGTTGATAACAACCAAAGACCAAATAAACGAGTAGGGATTTGGAAAAAACAAGACAAGGCTTCCAATTAAGCCCTATCTGTAAAAGCGGCACATACTGTAGCTCTCAGTGGGACGAATTAATGTGGATAAAAGTCTGCGACCATAATGCACAACTTGAACCAATCTCACACATGCACCGCAATCACTCAGGATTCAGGTTCTCGGTAATAAATGACGGGAATTTGAAGAGGTCAGAAATGGCTAGAACTGTTGGTCATCAGCAACAAAGTTAATTCCTCATTGATTCACTTTGCTTGAAGCACTTTGTCAGGACTTTGTGTTTGGTGGTGGTGCTGCGCTCTCTTGGAAGATAGAGGAGCTCTATTATTAGTTTTATCTCCAGTCGATAGAGTGATGAGACCACCATGCACTCTCGGCCCACAGCTCCTGTACTAAGTTACTATATATCCCGTGAGATCCAAGGTCATTTCATGCCCACTGTGTGGTATCCACCTTGTGTCTCTAGCTCTCCTTCGAGGTGCTGTGTGAGAACTTAGATGTTTGTTTGTGTTTTTTTCACTTCCAGAGCAGCAGAGGAGTCAGAATGCCTTGTGTGCTCTCTACACACACATTTGGCATACACATAGTTTTTTTTTTTTTTTCACTCGTAATCATTTGTTTGTAAGCTTTGCCAGCTCAGCTCAGGGCAAGCTGTTGTCATGGCAACACCTGCCCCTTCGGATTATAGAGGCTGTCACAGGAGCCAATTCAGCAAAGGGATTTTAGCTGCCTGGTAACATTTGTGCCTATTTTACCACAGATATGACATCTCCTTGGTAAACTGGTACAAGGAAAATTGATGAAAGAGTCTGTTGCAGACAGTTGGCCCCTTCGTGAAACACATGCACAAAGTTTGGTCGTATCTGTCAGCATCCACTGTGGCATATGCTGCCCAGTCTGTGGGGTCAGGAGTGATGACCCAAATTTGAATTAGTGGCACCTGCACAGATCATTAGTAGTAGTACTGAACTGAGCACAGTTTGAGGAAAAACCCCAACACCCTGCAGAAAGCTCTATGATATATAGATTATATACTGTATAGAGAAAATGAATGTGTACATGCTCTGTAAGTACCCCGTGACTTTCAATCACTCAAACGACAATTAAAGTATTTAATAGTGCATGTTTGCCATCTGTAGAGACAGAATATGCACCTGCTTCCATGCATTTACTAGATTAAGTGATATATTTGTCTAACCTTTTACATCAACCATCTGATTCTGGATCTGTAGTAACCAGCGTCCTAATTAGTATTTCCAAGAAAACACAAGAAGTGTTACACGTTTGCTTCTATGAAAAGAAGAGAAAATATAAAATCACATCTGTGTAATAATTACAGTACTGTGTACAATGCTTTCATGTATGTTTTGGTACCATGCACGTGTCACTCAGTCAGGCATCAGTCATCCATACCAATGTGAAATAACAACAGATTTGGGGGGCTGGGTGCAGCAAGTTGATGAATTGAAAAACAATGCTGTTCACTCAGTAAACAGTGGAGACTGGAGTACTTAATCTCATGAATATTTAATGAGGAGATATTAAAAACGTGCTCACTCATATTGGACACATGAGCTGTGTGCTGTTGCTATTTTTAGATCCTCCTTCGACTGTTTCTGGCTCTGCACGTGAGACTTTGGGAATGTCAACAGAAGGCTGCAGATAACAAGATGGAAAATGGGAAATGTCAGAGATGACAGAACTGCTGTGAGTATCTTTGTGTAATTTTTTATATATTGTCACCATGATTAGCGTCAAGCTTAGAGGTGAAACTCTGGCCTTTTGCCTGGCAGGCAAAGGCATGGTAATTTTTGTTTAACACTCCTTTCCCCTTAGTGAGAAGATAATTTTGGGGAATGCTACTGCTATTTATAGTATAGTATAGTCATGTGTGGAAAGAGGGAGGGATAAAAAGAGATGGCGAGGATGTGGGATATCTGACTAATGCCTAAAGGCATTGGCAAGATGTATAAGGAGGAAACTTACTTTAAGCCCAAATCTGAATTCTTATGTCTTAAAAGTGTATTATATTTTCCCAAGATACATAGAGATGGTCCACAAATGAGACAAGGTCATTACCCTTGCCAACTTGATACATTTTTTTTGCATGTTACTTTACAGAATATCTCAAAATTGCTGAAAGTGTTCCTGCTTATAACAGTGGTCTTCTATATAGAAATAACAGAAAATTAACCAATCAGAATAGAGTATTCAACAAATCTGTGTATTATCTGTGTCCATTGTTTTGTTGCTGTAGTTCTTTGTCCACCCCCCATCCATTAAAGCTGTTTTGGCATTTGAAATTTGTTGGAAAGTCCTTGGGCCAATAACAAAGACAGGGAAGGGCAGATTATTATAAACTACTTAACATTTTTGTAGATCTTTAGGGATACATATCTGATTATAATAGGCCACTGCAACACAGAATTTATGACATTTAAATTGAAATACAATGCAAAACTCTACTCCCATTGGTAATTATTAAAAAAAAGTACTGCAGTTCCAATAAAAACTGGTATAATCAAGATCAACTGTAACATTGTTTCTGGAGAGATGCACTAAAATGTAATGTTATTTTGTTATTATGTGTTGAGCATAATTTTTGCTTTCTGAAATTTGGGTCAACTTACAATTTAGTTGGTAACTAACTGCTGTTTAATCACCAGACAATTTGCATCTGCACTGCCAAACTGAACAAAGTGTATTGATTATTTAAAACTGTCTTTGGCAGCATCATGCTCATATCTTCTTGTCCTTTTTCTTTCAATTTTACTTCTCCATCTTTAACTCAATGTGGGGAAACCAGCTGTGTTGTAATTTTGTATGTGGGAAGCTCCAGAAAGTGGAATATTGTTGTTATTATTATAGTTATCCCACAAGAATCAGCTAGAAACTTTACTGGCCCATTGAGTTCCCCCTAATCTTTACATTTTCCACTCCACATCTGGAGCTGGGACTTTTCTCTAGCTGACTACTGGTTTATAATGCATATGAGGATATATGCTGTCCCAGTGAGACCGATTAAAGCAATAATGGGAATGAGAATGGAATGGGAACGCAGTGTGTAATCCAAAACAAAGTATAGTTCAGCTGTCATAGATCTCTGGAGATGTAAAGACCTACCTTTTTTTTAAAGTGTAATTTAGCTATGGCCATCTGCCTGGAATCAGATTTACGTGTTAGCCGTGACTTGAAACGATTTCAGGTTATCATCTGATTTGTCTAACTTGTGAGATCTGATCCAATACATGGATCAAGGAACTTTCGTAGCTGCTATTCTCTCATTTGGAACATGGCAGCCAAGCTCCCTCAGATAATAGGATAATGGTAAAACTTTTGTATAGTAACCAAGTTCAACTTTCCATATCAGTAAATTGCCATTAGGCTCCCTGGCTTTAAAAGGATCTTTTTTTTTTTTTATGTTTTAGCCTATTAGCCTATTACCAATTGGGAGCACTTTAAATTATTGCTGACCATCTTCAAAAGCATGCTTTAAGTAATTGATCCTACCTTTAAGGCGACTTGGTTTCCAGGCATTTCACTGCGTTGTGCAAGTGCAGAGACTCGGGACTTCCTTCCATCTCAGAACACATTTTGTGGCCTTAATTTTCCTATAAAACTTGCATTAAGATTGCATGCAAATGAAGTACCATGCAAGACCAAATTGAATTCCATCCATGCATTCAAGTTCACAATCAAAAATTTAAGAGACAGATAACAAAAAGCGTGGAGCAGAAAACCAGACATAAACTTTAATGAATTCAGAAGTTCTTGCATCTATTTTTGTTTTGTTTTGCAGCTGACTGAGGTGTAGAGCATCGTTTCATGGACAAATAGGTACTTCTTTAAATAGTCAATACTGCTAAATTTATGACAATGACAATAAAGCAAGTTGACAATGTTTCTATCTAAATGATTATTTATTTATGTGAAATGAATGTAAATCAATAAATGCTATGACAGTTAAAATATATTATGTATTGTATTACTTTAAAGAAAACACAGCTAATTCAAAATGTGTGTGTGTGTGTCTGTGTGTGCATGTGTGTGTGTTCATGCTAATACAAAAAAGTGTAAGCACATCATTTCTGCTGTAAATGACACTGACAATGTACATTATTTTCTCCATAAGATATGGAGGAAAATGTCTTTTGGTCTTTTTCACCTTCCAATCACACTGTTTTGATGTGATGTGATGTGATGTGAAATGAAATCGACTGAGCAGTGATGTCATGATTAGTGTGTGGAAATCAGCTCAACCTGTCAATCATCTTGCCATCACATGCACCCATCAAAGCCCTGGAGAAATGAAAGCCAAGGGCACAGCGATAAGACTGACAGAGGAAAAGAAAAAGATGGAGGGGGTAAACAGGAAGCTTAGGA
This sequence comes from Larimichthys crocea, assembly GCF_000972845.2. Taxonomy (NCBI): domain Eukaryota; kingdom Metazoa; phylum Chordata; class Actinopteri; family Sciaenidae; genus Larimichthys; species Larimichthys crocea. The sequence continues at coordinate 26,854,307 of NC_040020.1, read as the reverse complement.
GATGGTGGAGTTTAGGAAAAATAAAAGGAAACGTATACATTTATGAATTTAGGTAGAGAAATTATGTATATAGGCTAGTATACAAAGACAGACTGTTCAAGAAAAGCCCAATTTTTTGTTTGCACTAATGAAAAAATACCGTCAGTCACACTGGGCTTTAGCTCATAATCTCATCCCAAATAAAACCTTAAATCCACTCATCTTTATTCCTCTGCTTACTCACTAATGTAGGCCACTGAAGACTGCCATATGTACTGCTGGTACAAATCTTTACTACTGATCGCTGAGATCCAGTTAAGCTCATTCCTCAGCTGGAAACACAATGGACCTGTCAATGGGTAATTTGAAGGGCATGTGATGAAACAAAAGATCTGCTTTTCTATGTAACACATGTACCGAGTGTATGTTTTTGCTCTGAGTGCTATGCACTTCCCTGGATGCATGCTGTTTCTTACATGGGCAGCTCCGGTGGGAGAACACCTAACTCAGCATTAGCTCCATGTTCTGGATGCATGGTGACACAGGCATCGAGCGGGATGACAAAATGTGACAGTGAACTGACAGTGGGCAAAAGGAAAGGCATCTAAATGTGTTAATGTGTTTACATTACCTTGTGTCTCCTTCTGGTGCCTGTTCATGTCTTACAGTGGAGAAAATTAAATGACCTTGTCGTCAAAAATTGCTTGATTCTTCTTGATCTGTTGATGTATAAAGTGTGTCATTTTTTATGCATCAAACAAACGGAAAATAAAATTGTGATTTTGTTTTGTCTGTCCCAATTGAAATCATATTAGAAAGCAACAATCCAAAATTCATAACTTCTTCAGCGATTCCCTGTCTTGATCTCAGATTTTAGTCCCATTTTACGCAGGCTACACCATCTCTATGTCTATGTCTCTCTATCTCTATGCTTGACTGCTCTCCAGCAGCACACTCAAAATTTGCATTTATTTGCTTGGTCAATCATAACAAGCTTAACTTTTTCACAGGGAGGATGACCAAAGATAAGGGGCACCTTGGCACTTAGCATCCACTTTTATTCAGCAGCCAAAAAAGCAATGCAACATTTAGACGACTACTACAGTCATGACCTCATCCCTCTTCTCTCGGTCCTGACTGCTGGGTTAGGTTAGCTACATCTGCCTGGAGCTTGCTCTCTCTCTACTTCCCCGCTGTGCAGCAGTGAGCTGAAAGCCCTGTGTGATTTCTGTCTCCAATGGTCTTGACTACTATAGGTCACAATGTGGGCAGGTCGGACTTCTAATTTGGCATCAGGGCTCTTCAGAAACAATTTTCAGTTGAGTTTTCATACATGGCCGCTGTGACACAAAGCAGGACTTTCCCACGTTTATTTCAATTAATCTGCAAATCTTTCCACAAAATACTACTATATTCATAATGAAACTAAGTCAGTTGTAATAATGGCATAACAACAACTACAACAGCAGTAATAATAACGACAACAATAGCAACAAGGAATAAAAAGTCCTTGGTCGTCCTCATTTAGGATCCTTGTGGCCTAAGGTATATCCTGGTGTATCTGGAACTTTCTTCCTGATCATAGCAGGGAGAAAACGCTGTTATCCGGGTAGTTGAGATCCCTAATGCGTCTAGGTTGAAGCTAGGCTCTAGGCTAAGGGTAGCCCTAAAGGCTACTTTTAAAGAAATCCTAAGAAGTCCTAAGAACTATATTAGCTACTACCACCAGGCTCTTTTCCCATGTTGAGAGAAACAGCCAAGGTCTTAGTAGGGGGCATTATGAAATGGGATTTCCTCTTCCTACATAGCTGGCTAACTACATTAATGAAAAAAAGTGTCAAAAATGGTGACAAGCGTTGATGACACCAAAGCAGCTGTATAAGTTGTTGAAAGCCGACTTACAAAAATACATCTTAAATAGAAATATTTGATATGTGAAAAACATTAGCAAGTTCACTGCTCCTAATGACCATCACTGCATCTTCCACGGCATCTGTAAATGATGTTAGTGGACGGGTGCTTCACTCACTACTGAGGGCAAAAAAAAAGACAAAATAATTGAAGTGAATTGAAGCAGTAATTCAGTCTGATTATCAGGCTAAAGCATCCTTCACTAAATCAAGTGCAGAGCTACTGACTAATGTGTAGTTTTTTTTACTACAAAGATAGATACTACAAAGTCCATTGATTTTATGACATGTTTTAAGACACATTGTATTCAAATATGTTAGTCCTATTGTCACATGATATTCTATTTTGTTCTTCTGCCTGTAGCAAATCTCTAAAAACCTCCCTTATCATCTAACTTAATTGCTATTGTCTGCTTAATTGCTATTCTTGAGTATTCCTATGGCGTCATTTCAGTGCCAAAATTTGATTGCTCAAGATGTCAGAGAAAAAAGAGGTAAGTTGAGGAACAGACATATATACAATGCTAGCCTATAACAGCAGTGGCTACGAAAAATTGCTGACCCAAGACATAACATTCTCATAACCTTCTGTTATAGTGGTCTGATCACAGTGGAGGAGACCTGGCAGTTTCCTGGTGGAAAAAAAAAACTATTTCCTGGGGCTATCATGGCTGAGCAAGTAAGTTACACAGTTAGTCCTACCCTGCCTCGGATTGACACGAGGCAGAGTAGGGATCGCCTATTCAATGCCCGCTCCCAAAGTGCCAAAACTCAGCAAATGCGAGCGTGTAGAAGGAACAGAGAGTGACAGCGGGCATATACACAGAGACCGCAGAGAATGACGGCGAGCGCGCAGAGAGTGGTCTTTACACGCGCTGATTATGGTTTTTATGCGTGCAGATTTTGGCACTGAAATGACGCCCTATGTTCCTTCTTACATTGGTTAGAGGGTACAGTAAGTCCTTTCCTGTGACAATTACAAATGTCATTCATAGGTACTGGGAACAAAGGAAATTGCAGCATGTGGCAAGTGATTGTAGAATGTCCTCTACTGGAGTATGTAAGTGGATCACCACCTGTTTTCCCACATTGCTACCAGGTACAATTCCCAGTAGCTGTAGATCCGTTTATGTCACACATTTCAACAAAACCAACAGGCTGTCTTTGTGGGTGGGAAGCCAGCGAGGGATCACATCCTTGTCCTTATCCTGGTGACTTCCATTGGTTATTTCACCTACATTGAGGTTGGTGGTATCTGTGGTTGATGTGGTGAACCTCTGTGAAAGTGTGTTTAGTGGGGCCTGGCCAGCCAAAAATTGCGACATTCAGATTGCATTTCTGACATTTGGAAGCAGTCAGGTGAATCAGTGCGCTATACAGAAGGTGTCAGAGTGTTGGTGCATTCTCTGCAGCATGTTGTCCAGAGATCCATCTACTATATGACAGAGATAGAGGAGACACACTGAGCATATGGGAGTGGACGGACATGCTAGCGGAGAAGCTGTTTTACACACAAATGTAAAGCAAAGGTACACTTCAAAATCAAAACCTATTTATTAGTGTACAAGATAATTATAGTTAGTATTACATTTTCATGATATAATGTAAATATCAAACATGGAGATGGTTCTCTTCGACCTTTCATGGTCCACTTGATCGCCTTCTATTTACCTCCTACATAGGGTTTGTATGAAAGACTGTGCTGGTGCTACAGTATAGATGACATGTTTAGGGGCTGTGCACGTGAGGGGCATAGGAGGTCGGTTCCTCTGCAGCCTCTGCCAGCCATTTCACATTTGCACTTATGGTTACCATCCCTGTGAGCATTAGGCTGTTCATCCTAATTAGAAAGATGCAGCATCCATCTCAGGCAGGTCATGTACTGTATCTGTCGATCATCTCAAACCCACCTTGCTGGAGGTCGAGAAAGGTCTGATAGCTATTATCTCTACAGTGCCACACTCCTCTTCTGCCTTTAACCTCCTCCATCCATGATGTATGTAGGTGTAACACTAGTTGGCTCCTCAGTTGAACTGTGTTGTATTCGAAGTGTCAGACTGCAGAACAATGATTTCTCTCCTATTCTTTGAACCCAATTAAAATTTGACCCAATTCTCACAATCACAGAGAAGTACATTGGGTCTTTCCAGTTAAAGAAAAAAAAAAAACATGTTGTTCGGAATTGCCCTCCAGAACAACAAATGTAGCAGTCTCTTATCTGATCTCAATCAGATGGGCCACAACATGAACAGCTATAGTTAAGGTGCAATAAAGTTTAGGTACAACTTAGTTAGGGTTAAGAAGAGATCATGGTTTGGGTTAAAGAACCATTTGTAAGAATTGGCCACATGGCGAATTCATACTATCAAAAAAATTGTATGAAACAAGAAAATCCATGGTCCCTCCCATAGACATTTCTTTCTTTTAACAAACTGCTAACTTACTAAACATATTAACACTGTTATGATACAGTATACTTACATGTATAGTATACTTTGCTACTTTTTCAATCTATCTCTCTATGAACATTTACTTATTCTAGAAGACACATTGCAAGTTCGGCATCAATTTTCAGCCCTTTACTCTCCAAGAGCAGTCTCCAGTAGTGTAAAGCAATACCAGTGTTAACACTTATTTTGTTTGTATTTCTTCTTGTATTTATTTTTTTCAAAACTTGGTTTCTTGCCCTTGGAGCAGTGCTACTTTTTTATTCATTTTTTAAAATTCATTTGCTACAATGTTGTCTTTTCTTGGTTGGGCAGTCTTTCTTTAAACACAGCTGTGAAAGTGCAGCGTGTCCATAATGGCACCAGATTATGCGTGTCACCACTATTCTATCAAAGTGTTAAGAGTGTTAGCTCATGTCATTAGCTCTATAGAGCAAGGTGTTAGACAACAGTCACCAGAAAATGTTGTTGGGTCTGTTTGCAAAGTATCACTTTGTGTCACACCTGAGGAAAAAATCTGTAGCACTCAAAGTATCTTAATAACAAAAGGAGACCGGTTCTGGATGAAGATCAATAGCCTGCACAACAGCGACTCCAACAACAGAAAATGTTTAGTGAAAGTGACATGCAAACAAAAATCTCATAATCTTCTGTACTGGCTCAAAGGGCTGCTGTCTGTAGTGTAATAGGTAGAAAAAAAAGGTTTAATCCTTTGTGATGCTTGCAGTTCCAACAATATACTTGTCCTGCAGTGACCTTTTTACTGTCAGATTAGTGATTTTGTTAGTTTTTTAAACGCAGATGGTCTTTAAAAAAAGACTAGCTACAGATACATCTGTGTGCTATTTAGACAATTCATTTCGATAGTATGATTTAAACATCCAGTGTTGTCATTCATTTTCTTATTTTTCTTCTTTGTGAGTGCATTTGAATGGTAATGTCATCGCCCTCACCCACACTTATTTAAAAATATGGAGCTATGCAATGAGATTAATGGGTTCATAGTGAATTGCAATTATTATTCATAAGTAGATGACTGTTGCTTGTAGTACCATTTTTTTTTACAATGAGTCATGTCTGGTGAATGTCAATGACATGTATTTAATCTTCTTTATATGTACTTATTTAGAATTATAAACTATAGGCAAGTATTATAGTGCCCAAACAAATTTGGACGAAGAACAATCTTTGGGGAAACTGGCATTAGCCAGTGAACAATCAAATGTTTTGAAGAATCAGTTATGACAGAATCAGTACTTTCAGTGCAGTAATTAATTCTAGCACTGAACAGCTATTGAGAGGTGCCATCTGTTTATCCAATACCAAGATACTTTAATTACTTTCAAGAAATAATCATATCATTAACAATAAAGCTTCTCCAATCAATATTTTTAGATCAGCAAAACCTTGTACAATAAATGTCACAATACATTGTTTCCATTCACAGCAGGCAGCTGTTCTTATTGAAAATAGGCTGGGTAAGTTAGGTTGCTATGTAAATATTGGTAACTGTTTGCTAACATATCAACTTTAAGATTATAAGATAATAGTATGTTAATGTTGTGGTTATAGCTTGTTGCAAATCAATTAGTGCAGCTTTAAAATGTGCACAACACAGATTGTGACAGATTTCCTTTTGCAATCAGTTTCACAGGCCTGTCTTTTAAACCTCTACAGTGTGCTATAACCACAGTGTGTGTGCAAATAAGACCAACTACCAAATGTGTGCGGTTAAACAACTTTTTCTCAAGTGCACACTTCACATTATTTGTTTTCTAGTCTAGTCTGAGTGTAAAGGTAAGCAGCAGCTGAATGTTCAAATATTTCAGTGTTTGTGTCGGGGAGTGAAGAGAGGAGTGGGAGAGCAAGAGATAAAGATGTATTAAGGATTTAGATCCAAGCTCTGAGCCTAGTTCATTATCCCAAACAGCAAAGCTACAGAAAGGAAGATACAAACACTGTGATTCACCATATTACAGTGGGTGTATGTGTGTGTGTTTGTCTGGAAATTTCTACTTGTTAAATTTCTTTGTTCTTTGTTTTCTTCTTTTGTTTGTCAGTGCATACATGTCTGAAAATGATTTGATCTCAAGATCTGCAACAGCACACTATTTTTGTCAATTGTCATCAGTCCCTTTTGTCCTGTGTAGAAGACCTTTGATCTATACACACACATACAGTCCATGCAAACATTCCAGAGCACATCAACCTACATATGACTATTATGAGTCATAGTCTGTTCAACATTAAATTAGCACTCCATCTGCTGTAAATGGAATCTCCTATTCTGTTGAACAAATGTCAATCAGTCCTTTATTTACATACTACCTTTCATAAGAGAAGTAGTTGCTGGGGTGGTGAAGGGAGATGCAGCAGAAAACAGCTTTGGTACAGTATGGTGTCACGTAGCAATGGCTATGCAACAGCACAAATGCGATTGGACGATATCAATTACTCAATAATGACACAGCTGTGAATTAGCCAGTGATTGTGAAGCATGAATAAAACAGCTGATGCCAAACAGCTAATGCAAGTTAGACTTCAGTGATCTTCCAGACACTATGCCTCATTTTTTGACTTTTTATGACTCCATTCCATGCAGAAAAGAGTAAAGATAAGCCGACAGCAAAAAGACAGGGAGAAAGAGAGAGATACAAATTCCCTTCCTCATCATCAAAACAACCCAGAAGTCAAAAATGGGAAGATGCATTAAAGGACACGTATGTGTGATTTAGTGCCATTTAGCAGTGTAGTTATTGAAACCCAGTCGCCTCAACCTCACCTTTCTAGCTTGACTACAGTGGCCATGAAATGTACTGAAAATGTGAAAAGTGCCATCTAGAGCCAGTGTTCATTAGTGTGTTCTGGGCTACTAAAGAAAAATTGTGGTTCAATAACTGTGTAAGAAGACCTGCGGCATCTGTATAAAATGTGGCTCCAAATTGTGGCTTCATATTGAAACTATTCTGAAGAGAATATTTCGGCCAGCACTGTTGAAACTGAAGTGGATGATGGTAAACTGAGTACAAGTGCTTGTGTTAGCAGTAAATGGTACATGGTAAGGAGACATGACTTGTTATCCCACATTTGGTTTCAGCTGGAGCTGGACATAGGAGAGCGTGTGGTACGTGGTACAATGAGTGCATGAGACCATCACATCTGAAATAGCATCTTTTAACCAGACACATGGTGCTGAAAACTAATCCAGTTGATTTTTTGTCTGTGAAAACCTGATGAACTGAAGCAGTCTAAGCCCATGATTCAGTTTGGTGTTACAGTACATCCAGGGCCAAAGCACAGGAAGCCTTGTATCCTTGAAGCCTTGTAAGCCGATAAGTCATACAGTGAAGAACTGTGTCTACCACTAACAAAAAGATGACTCACATCATGTGTAGGGAGAAGGCTGCCAAAAAGTTAACCTGTTAATGTTAAGAAACAAAATAAATAAAAAAAGACTACTTTGTATATATCAGATATGCAGCACAGGATGACTTTCTGTTCTGTTAATTACTAGAAACCAGAACTACAGCTGAGCAGTCCAGCTAATGAAACCGTTCGTCCCCTATTCAAGTCTGCATAGATAATCAGAGCTATGATAGATCACCACAGTAGTGTAGCAGTCTAAGATATCTGAGATATGCATCCATCGCAAGGCACTGGCAGTGAAAAACACATCTGTAGGATTAAAATCTGTGCTGGACTGGTGCTCTACAATTAGATGGGCATCAACCATGTCCACTTGGAATAGAAGAAGTAACATAGAAGTACAGAAGTACAGAAGTAACATAGTTCATAACTTGCACAAAGTGGTCCAGATGTTCTTACAGGACAACAACTTCCCCTTATCAGATGTTTTTAAAGATACCGTGTGACTCAGTCAATTTGCATCCTCTTGGGATATACAGTATTTCCTTGTTTTACCAAACTGAATTTCGGACTCCATTAATGTTTTTGATGTGAAGGTCAAAATAAATAAAGTTAATCAATCAATCTTGGAAATTATGTAACTGTTCTAAATGCAACTTAAGGCAGCTGATGTTTCAGCTTTCCCTGTTTTCAGTTTTTCTGTCTGACTTTAACCTTTGGTTGAGTCAGGGACAACATTGTTGCAGCACTTATTTTGATCAGACAACAGTTCTGAAGATTTCCCTGTGAAGATTTGAGCAAACAACTGGATGAGAAACTATTTGAAACTCTCTTTCCCCAACATGTCTGTGTAAGAATGGCTCCAGACCTTGATTGACCTAGACCTTGCTGCACCCTGTTTGCTGAGGCACACACACCCTTCTTATTTGGCATATGTAAGTTTTCAGTGCTCACTAACAGACATTGTTTTAAACCCAGATGAGACTCCTACTGTTAGAAATTACAGCAAATTTTTGGTTATTAGATTATTATTATTGCATCAGTTGGAAAGTAGAGAATGAGTACACAGTATCTTTCACAAGGTGCAAGAGTGGGATTTTACTTAGTCAATTTATAAACACTAAACATAGGTAAATAGTCAGAAAATCATGAAATTGTCACTGAATAATTTCATTTACTTTCTTGAAAACTTTCAACTTCTTTGGAAAACTTTCACTGCTGGGTTTTCATCTGCTCCATTTAGATCAATGTAATATCCTATGTCCATGACAGAAGGAAATTGTATAAATGTATACATTTAAAGTAGAATGTGAGATTGCAAAAGATACATTAAAATGCTAGGCAACTGAAATCGAAGCCTTGTAGGCTCATCACTTGCAAAGTGAAGGTCCAGTGTCTTTTGGGGTAAAGAGTAAAGGCAGAGCTGACACTGTGAATCAGGTGAAACACAATATTCTCAGGGGAATGGAGCCCAGACAGGTACCTTGAGCAGGAAGGTTAAACAGTGTTAAAATGCTTGGGACTAAACTTAGTGAATTGAGGTACAGTGTTTGCTCATAAGTTTTGGCTGCTGTAGTATCCCACTATGAACTATGATTAAAAAAAGTAGAATATAGGGAGATTTGACACAAACAACAGAGCAAAAAACATTAAATTCCCACATTTCTGACATAACACAGTCGGCTTTCTTGGCAGCAAACTCAGTCTGACGTGTACTTCATCTTAGATGCAATGTCCTTGTCAGTGGATAGACTTTTGTGTGCAGCATGTTCTCAGGACAATCTGTTCATCATTTGAATAAAAAGTACTCACTTTTATATTATATACTTACTGTTCTGAGACACTGATGCTAACAAATAGTTAATTTCTTTCAATTTTAAAAAGCTGTGCCTTCCTGACACAGGAAGACACTTCCATAATAAGCTGAATTATGAGCACAATCGCACAGTTGGGAAATGTTTGTCCAATACTTTTGAGAAAACTGATGATTTGAAGTGATGTGATTGTTCCCCTCTGAGTTGTAGAGATGGGTGGCAAACTAAAGGGAAAACATGAATAAATGAATTACTGGATAAACCCAACAAATACAGATGCTTCCACAGAGGTATACTGCATGGTACAATTAAGTAATTAATATCCAGGCATGCTCTGTGGCATGTATAAAAAAGATGAGTTGATTCTGATTTCGTATCAAGATGGCAAGAGGAAACAGATCTTTTGAAATGTTTTTTTGCTATTTAATAACTGGATAGTGTGGAATAGTGACTGACATCTGACATTAAGATCTATGGGAACATATCAATAATAGGGTTGGTTAGCAGCGCATCTCTAATGACAGTGATAGTGCATTAGTGCAATATATAAGGAAAAATACAAAATACTCTTCCTTAGGTGACGGAGAATGTCAGTGCAGGATGTGATTAGACAGTCCGTCAACAAGTACATAGGATAGGATATTATTGTAAGACAGCAATGCATTAACCCCTGATTACAGAAAATAAATGCACATTTGAGAGTTCAGTGGTGTGAAAACTCTTGGCAAAAAAGAGATGAGTCATTCTTCACCATATTGTTAGTAAGTGGGCAAGTGAATGTGTGGCGTACACCAGCACAGTACAGACCTGCATATTTGACCTCTGCAGTGAGGTCATCTGGTGGCTTTGTTATGCTGTTGGGGGAAATTTGCTGGCATGATTTGGGTCCACTTGTCCTCTGAGCGGGGAGGGTCACTGCAAATCAATACAAAGTTGTTCTGAGTGAAAACCTTTATCCAGTGATGAATCATTTCTATCCTGATGGGGGTGGTCTCTTCCAGGATGACAGTGCCCTCCATTCATAGTGTGAAAGGGGTCACTAAATGGTTTGATAAGTATGAAAATTATGTGACTCATACGCTATGGTCACAGTCACCCCATTGCAACCCAATCGCAAAGAACCACTGCCAAGGCGTACTGAAGCTGTCTGTATCTTTGAGTATCCTCAGCTCTTTGAACAGATCCTGTGTGTTTGTCCTGATTTGGACATGTTCAGTGTGTCACTCAGTCTGTCGCAATGCCTTTGCAGACTGAAAATGAATATAATCATGTTGTCAACCTGCAGCATTTGTGTAAAATGAATGTGCAGAGCACTGAGAGCCAGTTCAGTAACATGACATCATCTCCTATAGCTCATGTTGACACATTACAACATATGGCATACTTGTACCTTGTAGGTTTCTCAAATTTATGATGTAGATTGCTTTAGAGCAATAGCAAAGACTGGTCAGTCAACACCTGGTTAGTCTCAGTGACATATAGCAATTGACTTTGGACCTGAAGTCTAAACACCCACATTAAGAGCAAATGATTTCCTGGAAATGCCTGGTGGAATGATTTTACCCTTCACTTCTGAATGAGCTTTTCATGTCATGGAAGAGGCTGAGGACATATAGTTATACCTCTGTGGGGGAAGTGGTTGTTAGGAAATATGCACAAAAGATGTCTGGTGCTTCTCAGAGCAGCAACCAAAGCGTGCATTGATGTAGGTCTGAAGAAAGAGTCTGTGATGTTGTGGAAATGTATTGTTGAAATTGCTCTGCATCATCAAAAGAACTGAGGTGATATACTACAACTTGTGTTTATTATCTCAAACTGGTAGAAAATTAACATAAAACATCTTCAAGAGGGTTTTAAAGCTAAATGTTAATTTACATGAGTAGGTGTGCATAATGACCTGTGGCCCTGACTGAATAAATAAAATTTAAATGACAGTAAAAACAAATTAGTTTTTACACACAGCAACTACAGCAAATGAAAAAGCAGCCAACACGTGTAAAATCTCATAGGATGGTGGTTTGGTTTTTTCACATTACATTTAATGCGCGATATTTTTGCTGCATGTCATTCCACATGTCTTTCTCATTTCCTGTTATCTCTCGCTATCTCTCTATGCTGTCAGTCTGGAAAGAAAGGCATCAAATGTCAGCAAAACTGGAAGCTCAGACAAGACAGTCAATAAGGATTTGCAGGGTCAAGAACAATATATTCAAATTCCTTTTAAAACATTCAGCAAATAAATGAAATACAATAAGATGGTTGACTTTGCCTACAAATGCAAATATTTCTATCTATTTAAAAGCAACTCTATGAATGATCCAATAAAACGTGAACCAAAATGACAATAAAATATGTCAATAAAAACATTTTCATAAAAATAATCCAAACAATGCAGGAAGAGGGAAAGTTTAAGAATCAGTAATGTCACTAAGAATATAATTATCGCAGAAATACCCTGCGGTTGATCGAGCGGGACTCGGCTACCATAAAACACCATGCTATGACAGAGCCCAGGGGAGGGATAGACGGCAGATGATCCAGAGGGAGGTCCGAGCAGAGGTGGAGGAGGAGTGGCGCAGCAAGACTGTGGCCATGCGCCAACAAGGGGCGTGCACCAATTGGGACCATGCACTGACTCAGAAGATCACCTGGTGAGAACTTTGGAGGTCAGAGCCGGCAAGACTCAAGTTCCTGATCCAGTCAGTGTATGATGTCCTTCCGAGTCCATCAAACCTGCATTTCTGGGGTGGACCATCATGTCCACTGTTCCCTGCAAAAGGATCGTTGGAACACATCCTGAGCTGCTGCCTGAAAGCACTGGGAGAGGGGAGGTACCGATGGCGCCATGACCAGGTGCTGAAGGCAGTAGCTGACACCATCTGTGCCGGAATTCAGCAAAGTAAGCACCAGCCCCCAGCAAAGCCAAACATCGCTTTCGTCAGGGCGGGTGAGAAACCTCAGTTGCAGCTAAAGGTCCCTGCTGGTCTCTTATCCTCAGCAGGCGACTGGCAGCTGAAGGTGGGCCTGGGGAGGCAATTGAAGTTTCTAGAGCACATCACCAGCACAACACTCAGGCCAGATATGGTCTTAACATCAGAGAGTTCGAAGCAAGTGGTGCTACTGGAATTAACAGTCCCCTGGGAAGACCGGATTGAGGCAGCTTACCAGAGAAAGAAGGCAAAATATCTGGATCTGGTGGAGGACTGCAGGCTTAATGGGTGGAGGGCCCGCTGTGAGCCCATCCAGGTTGGCTGCAGGGGATTCCCAGGACAGAGCCTGCACCGAACACTCAGGCTCCTTGGAATCAGGGGGACGCAAGAGAGGAAAGCTACCCGAAACATCAGTGAGGCAGCCGAGAAAGACTCTAGGTGGCTGTGGATAAAAAGAGGCGAGACATGGTTTAGTGCGCTGCTTGGACACAAGCCGGGGTCTGATCAGGCCCGGCTGGGTCGCCCAGGTGAGGGTGTCTGATGATCTAAGACCCGAAACACCCCGTGACCCTGGGTTCATCACTGAGGATGTGTCCAAGCTGCACCACCAAGGTGTTTCTTATAACTGAAATAACAGGGTCATATGACTCACCCCTATAGTGGACTTCCCTTTACACATCTCATTCAGTTGTTCATCCACCTCTTTCCTGACAACATCATGCAGATTGTGATAAGTTATGATTGGTTTAGGAACCAATATGTAGTTTCCAGTCAAGTCATGACAATAATGTATCAATCCATAATCGCCTCTGACATAGTGACCACCTGAACAGACAGAAATATGGTGTAGCATAACTGAGGCACTGAACTATTCTGCAGGTGGGGCTGGAGTCTTGGAAAATTGGAGGTTCTTATCACTGACTCGTGCACATAAGAAAACAACGAAAACACACACCATGCTTAAGTGATAAAAACCTACACATACACACATGAAATAAGTTTATTAATAAAACTATAGATAACAATGATCACACCTTTAATATAAATAATAAAACCAAGAGTACATGCAAAATATAATTAAACAAAAAGTTAAAATGTGCTTTGTGGATGGGATTGGAAACTCTAACTGTTTTCCCGCTTTTGAAACTAGCTCATTTTGCTCTCATATGTTTTTGTTCCACATGAATAGTTCTATTTGTCTAGTGTTGGCAAAACTAATAGAGAATGCAAGAATCATGTAAATGCAGTGCAACTGATGTAACCTTAGCTGCAGGCAAAGCAATTAAAATAAATGGCCACCAAGAGTAAATTTAACTTGGAACTAATTATACCACTTTGAATCTGTGATCCCCACTGACTGCAATGAAACACACATCTTGTAGTTTTTCCTCTTATACCAAGATCTCAAATTTCCTACATTTTAACATCTTTTCCTTTTTGACATATTTTTGTGTATTGCCAGCTTTGTGCTGTTCTCCCGCTGAATGGATAAGTGAAAACTGTATGTGCTTGTCAATGAGATGTCTCTGAAGGATACTTTATGCCCATGTGACATTTAAACTAAATTGATTTATCATGTAGTGAGGGGACGCGTAGCGTGTTTGTTACACACAGTGCACATTGTTTCTTGACTCCTAAATCTGACCTCCACTTTTTACAGAACAGATATTTCATGTTTGACTATGTTATACTTGTAAATTCAATACAATATGTTTGTTTCATTATTATTAGGATTATTATTCTTTAAAGACTACACAGCCTTAAAATCCTGCTGGCCCTAACTGCCACCTAAAAACATTTTTCACACTGTGTGCTGTGCAGCATTATATTATGCAGACAATACTCTTTTTGTGTGACTTTTTGACTTCACTGAACACACCATTTAATTGTCTCAGTAAGCCATTCCAGTAAGCCGACATGTATAATAATATGGCTCTGGAACTGGGACATTTAACTGAACCGCACCCATTGTTAATGTTATTAATGTGACATTAATGTCACACCTACTCTTTTGCTGATATAATATATATGTCTGGAAGGATGTATATACAATTAGGTGGTCTGATTCACAAGATTTGAACATTTCATCAAATAGTTTTCTGAAGTGATTTATTTTTTTCCCCTCCACAGAAGATTTTGTGCCGAGCTACTGTGTTTAAGTGGCACATGGTTCCACAGCACCTCTTCTTCACTTCTTACCTGTTTGCCCACAACACCGACACTCATAACAACCTTTTGTACTGTGTAAAGTTAATTAACGCTGACATATTCAGTCCATGCAGTCATAAACGCAGTGTTCATTTCCATTCTTACTTTCAGTGATCTTGACATTGCTCTAAGCAGCACTGCAGACAGTCTCTTTTTGGACTGTGGATTATTGCCTGAATTTAATTACACTCCTGTCACTGTTTTAATGGGTCTATTTACAGTTGCCTGTCTCTATTTTCTGGTTGCCACGATTTTCCATTGGAGGATCTGTGTGCGAGTATGTGTGAAAGACACAGACGGACACACAGAGTCAGTGCTGTTCATTCTTGGGCGTGCATGCACACAAGTTGATGTTGCTGTCACTTCATCTTCTTTTTGATTGTCACTGCGATGTCTCAGAGCTGTCCATCAAGAAAACATGGGAGACCACATGAGGAACATAGTCCATAGCAATGCCTCAGACCACTGTCACTTTTGGCATAATGTTTTATTCTGTCATTTCATATATTGCATCTATGATTGAATGGGAAGGTCATTTTATGTCTTGTCCTAGGGGTTAAAATGTTATGCAAACAATCTAAATTGGTTAAAATATGCATGACAGCAGGGTCACTGGCCTGCATATTTGTCTCTGTATACCGCTGAGAAAATTATCAGGAACAAGCCTACAGTACAAGGCCCATAGGGGCAAAGAAAGATCCTCATCATTTATGTGACATCTTACCTTTGCAGAAACATCGCCTGTCTGTGGAAAGACGATGAAATATGCTTAGCATAAACAGTAAATATTTTAAGCATCAGTTCCATGCGACTTAACGCTGGCATACTTTTTAAAAATAGCACCATGTCTGCGAACAATAAATAATTCAAGAACATACTTAAAAGCATACATGCATGTTTTAGCAATCAAGGTCTAATGCAAGTTCTTATACTACATTCTGTGGTTTGATGTGTTAGTCACTATCAATTGTGGTTTAAGAGTTTATGAGTAAGAGTAGTTATATATGTTACGACTTCTCAGAAATAGGACAGAAGATATAAAATAGCTTTTTGTGTCTTCAGGCATTTGTACATTTGAGTGTACAAATGCCTTTTTCTCCTGCAATTCAGTTTTTAATGAATGTGTTCACCGAACTGGTATATATCTGTTGGTGGTGCAGAACAAAATGACATTCCCTAGGTCTGCAAAATCACAGCAGAATTTTCAGTCAAGGATTAGACTTTGGCCTTATAAAAATTCAGTATGTTCAATAGTTGATGACATGGATGCTCATTTAATAGGAGAATTGTACAAAAGGAGATTATTTTTAAAACCTCATATTGCAGACCTCATGTTGCAGACAAAGTCAGTGTCAGTTCAAAGAGGAGCCGAGCCAGACAACACACTTTAATACAGCTAAATGAAGTTGAAATTAGCATAACAGGGCTGTTCAACTTCTGAACAGTTCAACTTCTTAGTCATTGAATCTTGGGAACAAATAATCTAGCCTTGCTGCACTGGGTTTTCTCAAGGTTTGCTGCAGGTGTTTCCTACTTATGCAGACGATATGATTGTTTTTATTATGCAATGAGAGGTGTGTTTTTAAAACTGTATTTTTAAAAAGACAGTTTAGGGGTACAAAAGTGAGGCCTTGCTGTTAGTGCAGTCGATAAAAGGGGGTAAGGTCTTTCAATCACCTAAAACTCTTTGGTCTTTAGCTTGTGGTCTTGCCTGAGGAGTGTAGCTTGATGGACAGTCAGTCTTGAAGTGAAGTAAGTGAAGTCAGCTCTTAGGTCGAGTTTCTTCTTTTAAAGTGTGAACCTAAGCAGCTGGCATACTACACACACTAAATACATCCATGTGTGTTTTGTAATTAAATGTCTAAAGAACTAATTTCTCCCAGAGACTCTGCTTCCTTATACTTTTTAAAGAGATCATGGTACGAGCAATAAAAAAAGGGGTAGCACTTGATAAGTATTCACTTCTTCCTACTCCATGCATGGTTTATTTATGTTTTTTGCAAAGTTTGCTGTTTTATTGGTTTGTTTTTTCACATGTTCAAAATACAAACTCGAATATGAAGAAGAAATATAGTTCTGCCCCTCCTCTTTGAGATGGAAGTAACTGCACAGTTAACATCCATCAACTGATGTATGACCACCACCTTCCATTGCAATGTGTACAGTAATTTGTAATCAGAGGATGAAAGCAATACAAGTGCTTCATCTCCTGGTGACAATGGCCTCAGGTGAACCTTTCAGCAGGGACAGTTGATGTTTTTGGGGCCTGGAGCAAATATATATTGAAATCCATTTTTCCTTGTACATGGACTGGCCTCCTGGTCTTTAACAACGACAATGGTCATTATTTGCTCAAAGGCAAAATACATGACATTCTGCCCCAGTGGAAAATATTCTAAGGCATAGTTAGTTAGGAATAAGGAGTGACAATAACCAGGGTAGCTGATAGTTTCAATTACTCTGCTATATACATGGATTGGGTGTATGCCATTTGAAGTAGTACCTGCTGCTGTACAGCTGCCTTGGCTTCCTGCATCTGTGGGGTTTCTTGCAGAGACTGCATCTGTTCTTGATGATGGCCCGAGCCGATTCACATTAGGCACAAATGAACACACTGGATGAGTAAGCACACACGCAGCCATTAATTTGTTTAACAAATAGATTCATGGTTACATGGTCTGCAGGGTGTCCTTTCAACAAACTTCCAACCAGCACTTTTAAATTGTGTGAACTGTGAAGCAGCAGGTGCTTGTGTAACTGTTGTGTATATTTTGCAACAAAGAACATCATGAGCTTGAGCTCTGTATGCCATTGCTTATACAAGTTGCGTCCACCTTTTAGGCAGATAGGAGAGACTGTGATTTTTGTTTTGCTGATTTTTTCTTTGTGTGACCTGTCATCTCCCAGGACTCCATGGTAGAAAGGAGGTTGTATGGCTCTGACCCCACCTGGTGACATCTGAACTTGTTCAATGTCCTTCTGGATCCATATTCTACACATACAACTTATAATCGACATGCATCACAAATTTGGTATCATAAATTGTATACACTGATTTTGTTGGCCTGCTCTGCCTGTTTCTTTTTTGTACTTTTTTTTGTTTTGCTTGACTTGGTTAGGTCCAAGCACCAAAACGTCTTGGTTAGGAAGTTTAGAGAAGAAGAAAGGCACATGTTTTTCTGCCAGAAATCCCTTTTAGATGGAAGCAAGTATGTGCTTCTATCCAAAGATAATTATGCATCCTTGCCTTTCTGATCTCCGGGCACCGAGACAGAAATCAATCAAGGTGGAATAGGTCCATTCTCTCAAATGTAATAAAAAGAAGACAAGGGCATTCATTGCACAAGTCTTTCATTAAATGGACACATCCCTGCATTGGAAAACTATTAGTGACTTGATTTTGCTGTTCAACTGGAGGCTGCATCTAATGAGACTTTCATGGCAGACTGCCCAAAACTAGAGACTTGGGTCATGCCCAACTACCAGATAGAAACGTGTGATACTCACTAAGTGGAGTGTTTGATTTCTAAAAAAAAAGAGAGGTATTCTTTTGGAACATCGTCTGCTTTTGGGCTTTCTGTGTCTGACACGTTCATTCAGAATATGATCTCCTCCTGTCAAAAACAAAACATACTCTATAGAGATCAGGGTACAACATGCATTATGAAGCTGCATATGAAAAATTAAAAACTGTAGAACTTTATTGGTAACATAATTAAAACTGTCTTTTATCCCCTCAGTCTCCCTGGGACTACGCTTTGAGACCTCCAGGAGTCACCGGCCTGTGACCACAAAGTGACGCTTCATAAATCATAATATGTGATTTAATTAACTATCATCATTTCTCTTCTGTCTGCTTTCCACATCTGACTGTGTAAAAACGGTTTTGGAAGGAACATGGACCATTATGCTCTTTAAGCGTACCGACGTCTGCATAAAACAGTGTGAGATGTTTACAAATTACAGGGACAGAGAGTACAGACAGTGTTCTATCTTTCTTCAGCTCACACTCTCTCTCTTTCTCTCTTCCAGAGAAGATGGATGTTACTCCACCGGCTGCTTCCTAGAGGGTCGATGACAGTCGCTTAATACTCTAATCTACGGGCTAATGCTGATTCTCTTGAGATGGTTAAGTGGAATGAGAAAAACCAGCAGGCTTATTAGTCATTAGGGGTTTATCACATTTCCTGTATCTTATTTAATAGTTTAATTTGAATACATTTGATGATTATTTTAGTGATATATTTGTGCTTTTATTGATTTAATACCTACTTTTACCTACCTACTTTGTCTTTAAAAAGTCCCTAATTGATAATAGGTGTTGTTTCTGGGCTTATTGGATTGTATGAGTTGTACAGGTGTTCCTAAAGCTGCTGATTTTGTGGAAACCAAACTTTCTGCCAACCTTCAGCCTTATGTACTGTACACATTTGGTCAACTTTTTCCCCAGGGTGTAAAGAAAACCCAGTACAGTATCTTGCTTGTTTAACATAATGTCTGCAGTCTGTAGATGATGATAAATCAAATCCATTACACCAACTCATGGGACACCTAGTATATACTACACTTTTGTAGTCAGGGGTCACCAACTAAATATTCTAGAGCAAAACTGGCAGCAAGTCAGACCCACACACACAGAACCACAGACACTATCAGCATGCAAAAGAGGTAGGTGGATGTGTTACAACCATACAGCATCTAGGCCTGTGCCTGATTAACATAAATAATAATGATCTAAATTGCCACTAACATGTTTCAAAAAGTTTGGACAGGGTCGTGTTTGCCAATTTGTTGCATCACTTCTTCTGACAGCACTGTAAGTTTCTGTGAACTGAGGAAACATTCCTGTAATCTTCAAAGTGAAATATTTTTCCATTTTTGCTTGATGTAGGATTGCACATGCTCAACAGTACGGGATCTCCTTTGTTGTATTTTATGTTTCATAATGCGGCAAACGTTTTCAACAGGTGACAAGTTGGGACTGCGGGTGTCATGTTTTTTGTTCAGCATTTCCTGTTTTATGTTGAAAAGTTGTTGGTTTTTTTCCTGGAATATCTTCCAGCCTTTGTTGCATTTTATGCCTGTCTTGATTCTGTTCCTCCCTGATTAGTGTGTCTCGTTGTTCTGTCTTGTATTTAGTCTCTGTGTTCCTTGGTGTCATTTATCAGGTTGCACTATGTTCTCTTTATGTTTTGCAAGTTTCTCAGTCTGGATCTGTTCCCCAGTCCTGCTTTGTTCACTCTTAGTGTTTCTCTCTGCTCCTTGTTTTTCTGTATTTTTGTTGGTCAGGACTTCTTGAATTTATCTTGTTTTTGCCTGAGATGATTCAGTCGCCTTTCTGTTATTTTGTGTTACCTACCTGTTCAGTAAAGTGTGACGTCATCTGGTTTACTCACTCTTTGTGTTGTTTCAGTGCAGCGGGTACCTGAGAAGCAGCTGATTGCTACAGATGGAAACACCTGGGCCGGATGATTTCATGGCTTGGTTTCTTTCATTCATGCAACATCTCACACACACTACGCTTTACACTCATGCATACAGCCAGCCTCACTACTGCTGTTACTGATACCTCATCTTTTCCTTTGTTTTGTTTAAAGTCCATGTAAAGTAAGAATAAATGTGTTTGAGTTTGTATGTCAGACCAAAGAAGTTATTAACCACCCAGCCAAATTTGAATGATTCAAAATATCGATAAGTTTATGAAATTAGATGTCAAAATGGGGTAAAAGTGAGTAGTATAGCTCCAGGACGATGGGGGCATGTCCGCTGAAGCCATGCCCACTTGTTGGCGCAGTCAAGCAGCAATTTTGAAGCGACTGAAACGTGTCAGATTAGTTCATAAAATGACATGACTAACTTTGAAACACTGAGTGAGATGAATTCATCTCGATCTCTCTGCTCAGGGTACAGGTGTATGCTCAGGGTGGCCTCAGCGTGTCATCGAGCCACCCTTTAAGGACCGCCCACAAACCCCTGGGATGAAAGCTGGTGAAAAACTGTTTTAACCTCTAACTCCATATTTCAGTAATATAACGTTCAACGTCTTTTTACATGTGTTCAGCAACTATTTTTCAACATATTATTATTATTATTATTATTATATTATTATTTAATGTGTTTTGAAAGAAATCTCAGAATTGAATTTAAACAGACTTGTTTGGTTTCTTGAGTTGGTAAACAATAAAAAACTTTTCTTTTTGCCTTCAATACACGTCTTCCCTTGTTTTTGTCATGGTCTCACAAAAGACATCATCCACTTGGCAGCATATGGTGCTTCAAAACCTGCATAGGTCGTTGTTCAGCATTAATGCTGCCTTCATAAAAGTGCAGGTTACCCATCATGCCATGTGTGCTAATGCACCTCCATACCATCACGGATGCCTGCTTTTGAACTGTGTGCTGATAACAAGTCGGATGGACCTCTTAGCCTGGAGGACGTGGTTTCCATGATTTCCAGGCTGAAATTCAAATTTGGCCCGTCAGACCACAGGGCAATTTTCCACTTCGCTTCAGTTCATCTTAAATGAGCTTTGGCCCACAGAAGGCAGCACGTTTCACAATCTGGTTTATAGTTTATAGAAAGATTTAACTTACATTTGTGGATGCAGCTATGAAGTATTTCTATTTATAATGAGACAATGTACAGACTATAGTAAATTTCCTTGAAAGGGCAATAAAGGATCAACACTGAAAATAATACTATGAGTTAAATATTATAAAAAGCTTTTCCTCTAAGCTCTGATCAGTAAAACAATTCAAACTAAATTTCCTTAACTCTAAATATATATATTTTAATTTCAATTAATTCACTTCTATTTATTTGGTCTTTGCATATGTTTAATAAATTCACTAAATTCATCACTGTGTGGCTCGATTAACACTGATAGCTAAACACATTGACCACCAGGCATTTCAGCTAGCTGCCTCACCGATGCCAACCTTTGTGATGAAACTACACCAACCAATGCAGTTCATGTTAATAATCCATATACTCGGTATATAATATATTACTGCATTTACAGTTGTTTTGGAGTATTGTTTATGTTCACGTTACCTGTTTCTCCTACTCCACTGCTCCAGGTAAGTGGAGGACTAAGCCCCACAAAGTAGAGGAGAAGGTGGGCCTGGGGCCTTCTTTAACCCCTGGTCACAACTTGTGGCCTTCTCTCTATTTCACATTAGCTGTGTCCTTTAATGGACTCTACAGAGCCTATAGACCCACTATTCGCCACAACACTTACTCATCTCCAGGATGACTTGTATCACTAACAGCTATACTCCAAGCCATTATTGACTGCAGTAAATGGAGGAATCGAGCCAGCAACACCTCACTGCAGCCTTTCACACAGTGAAGATCACATGTATGCGGGTGTAACAGTGTAAAACCCAGACACACACACACACACACACACACAAATGCCTCAGAACCATTTCAAATGGAACAGGCTGAGGGCAAGCCCAGGGAGGGGAAACAGACCAGAACTGACCAACAGACCTATCGCCTGGGGAAGGTAGTGGATGCAGTGACAGTGAAAGGTGGGCATGTGGTGACTACACACAACCTTGTTCACATTGAATTCCTCAGAGATAACATAGCACTAAAGGGAAAAGCACATAGGAATTTATTTATTTTTTTACCAGCCTTCCAATTTTTTCATGCATAGTGGATTCAGATGCAGTACTGGTAAAGCTGTACATGCCGTGTTTGCACAGGATACCTGTGTGTAGAGTTTAATATCAGATCAGTTTAATTAAGCATCAGACTGCTATTTTTACATGCCTGACAGTAAATCCATTTAGGTGCCAAAATGGAAAATTTAAGAAACAAAAATGACAAAACACTGCAATGAAATCATTTCAAACGCTTTGTCTCTTGAATAAACAATAGTTCCTTTGATATTCTCAATTCTTTTGCAGTTTTAGTGCACCATTGCTATAGTGACTGCATGGAAGTTGAAACCTGAATACATGATACCACTGCCATGTCTGTCTGGTAGATAATGTAGCTGGAGCCTACAGCCAGTTAGCTTAATTTTAATTTCCTAATTTTGACTAATTTACAATTATCTTTCACTAAAAGAACTATAATTGACAGTATGCAAACATTTCTGTCACTTCTTCTTTAACCCCCTAGACCTTGGTAAAATTGTAAAATGATGCTGCAGTTTCACCTAAATGAGCATTTTTTCCAACCAATCAACCAAACAGCTCAAACTCAAAAACCGAAATATACAATATACAATCAAATCTTCGAAAGAGAAAAAACAGAGGGCGCTAAAACTCTTGTAAATAGCATGTCATTTTAGAAAACAAACAACAGTACTGTGTATACGATATGCATATAAGTGTATGTGTAAAAGTCACCGTAACCCAGTCAGTCCTTCCTGCCGACTCTTCCGCGAACCTTCCCGCAGAAAATGGCCTTCATCTGGGCAGTGAGAGCTAGTTAAGCCCCACTGTTTATAGGGATGGTGATGATGTGATGTAAGCAAAACACTTAGACTCATAAAACTCTTTGTATAGTGGGTGGAAGATCCTTCGATCATATGGCCTCTAAGATTATAAACCAGGGGACACCATGTCGGTAGAGACATTTTTAGATTTACTGTAGAAACTTGGAGAAACCAGCGAAGAAAATCTTAGATATCAAAGTAATGATGTATATTTACAGTTTCTGTTATAGATGATATAAATAAAGACTTTATTTTGCATGCATACCGAATGATTTTGAAATGACGTCCGCTCCTAGACGCTATAATTAAATATAAAACGGGTCTAGAGGGTTAATGGAAAATTTTATTTGTTTGTAATAAAACGATTACACAACTGATATTTTCTCTAAAACTGAACCAGGTTACAGGATCTTCTGTCAAATATCACTCTAACAATGGAAAAATGCTCCAGGTTAGGCTACTGGACAGAACATTTTTGTACAAATAAAATCCAATAAATAAGTCTATTTTAGTGTGATCATCTGGTGCAAAGTGACGCAGGCATACTGAAATCCTATCCTCACATGCCGATCAAACTTTGCAGTCAAAAATGACACCAAGATTTCTGCAGTGAATGTTGGAGGATAATTACCAGTGGAGTGAAGAAAATAGGCAGAGGAAATCAATGTGATAATGACTTGATTTAATTGAAGGAAGTGCTGAGTTGGCCGTTCTTTTTCTTTTATATATATTTCATTAAGGCAGACCTGTGAATCACCTTCACCCCATGCCCCCCAGTCAAGAAAATACTAAATGTACAGCTACTACTTCTGTGCGCAGTCCACTTGACTTCATTTTATACACTGTGCACACTGACTCATGAAATGAATGCCCATAGTGTCGCTCACAAGGAGCAGGTCATGGCAGATGCTATAAATTAATTTGACAAAAATATCTCACCCCCTTTTGAGGATCCTGCTCTCGATCACTGACTATAAAATTATGTTTTTAGATGTAGTCCCTTAACTGCTTGTGAAGCTTTGAGGTGTCAATGTATGTTCAAAGTGTTTTTCTCTGACACTGCTCTATTGTTAATTACCCTCCACTAAACAATAATGCTACATTTGTATGTAAAAAAAACTTGTGCATCTGTTGCATCATGACAAAGTGGTGATTTCACCATCCACACTGATGGTGTGTTAAGTGTCTCTCTTTCAAACAGGATGATTTGGTCTCTAAGAAACCACAACTATATCTTCATTTAGCTGTCACCCTTGAAATGAATGTTTATTATGTGGTCTTGGAAGATTAAAGTGTGTGTGTGATCACAGTTTGTTCTCAGAGCTTTACAAGTCAAAAGTGCTCAAACATTTACTGCTATATTTGCTCATGTAGTTCTTTGCCTCATTTTACCTACACAAGTGATTTGTAAGTTTTTTTGATGATCTGTGCTCCACAACCATAAATATTAGTCCTCCTTTTAAAATCAGATTTAAACCTGTCAACCCATCACTAAAGAGAAATAAAAGCATATGTTGCCCGAGCCTGAGTTTGGGTCCAAGTGCATCAAACTGTGTGCAAAAAATAACTGTTTAAGATCATCATCTTTTTTTAGAAAATACAAAATTAACAGCCTAGTTGATACAAAAATGCAGCAGAAATATAAATCCCCATAAATACAGAATGTATGACATTACAAATATTTACTGAGAATATTCTCTAGCAAATACAATCCCTCAGGTTTATGGTGCCCAAGAGTTATTTTGATAGACCTGCTGAACTTGTCTTTGGTGAGTTCAACCAAACGTCTCTCTTTACTCTTTATGGAGTTTTGAAACGCTAAGAGGGAGGAATTTTTAACCTTCTTTCGAGATAACAGTAATAGCGTTCAGCCTGGGATTTCCTCCCTTCATTTTTTACTGAGGGTTCATGCCCCCTTTAAAATACACTTGGTTCCTTTGGCCAGATTATTCGTAAATATGATAACATCTTTTTGCTCCTCTGATGTTATACCGACCATTTTCATTTTGGAAAAATAAAAAGACTCTTCAGATCCAGGTCTGCTCTCCAGTCTGAATATCTTCTTGTCCTCTGGTTGTTTTCCTGAATATTTTAAGACTCCCAGTCACAGTAAGAAAGCCAGAGT
Source organism: Larimichthys crocea (assembly GCF_000972845.2). NCBI lineage: Eukaryota > Metazoa > Chordata > Actinopteri > Sciaenidae > Larimichthys > Larimichthys crocea. Next base: position 26,829,075 of record NC_040020.1, on the reverse strand, counting down.
AAGAACTCTTCTGATCTCTCCAACTATAATCCATTTTGAAATGGCATTTATTTTCCAAAGCTTTGAAGAGGATTATCTTTGCACAATACGACCTATATAATACATTTTTTAAAATAAATTTCACTCAACAGCACAGGACAGACCTTGCTCTTGTCACGGATGTAAACGACATCTTGTTGAATGCTGATTCTGGCGAGGCCGTTGTGTTACACACCTTGACCTTTGTACAGCTTCTGGTACTGTGAACTATAGTATTTTTATAGACAGATTGAGGTGATGGGTTGATATGTCAGCAACTGCATTACTGTTTTCCTTATGTTTGAGGGTCCAAGCCAAAGGCCTACTGCCTGTGGCTTGGTTTGTCTCCCAGTCTCCCACTTGATTACTTGTGAAGTGCCTTAAGGCTCAGTCTTTTGAACGATTTCCGTTTTCCTTGTATATGCACTTCTGGGACATGACATTGCCTTACCTAAGCTTGTGATACATTTAAATGTCAAAAGGTCAGGGAACTATGCTATGTATTTGGTCCTATTAATGTCCAACATGGTTGAACACGCTCAGTTCTGTCTATTCAATTCTGAAAATCTCAGATAAATACAATGTATAATGTGAAACCTAAAACTGTACCAAAAGGACCAGAATGGCAGCATTAAACACACAACAGTGTTTGAGTTGTAGCTTTCCAAACAGAATATTGTGATCAAGTTTTCTGGAACACATGAAAACTGAAATTAAACCTTCTCCTTCCTAACGCATTTGGACAAAGAACAAATTAAAAATCCAACCAGAGCCCAGAATCCAAAACTTGGCTCACTTCACTTTTCCACAATGGTTCCATCTTGTGTTGTGTTAGGAGCTTTATCAAAACAAACACTGTTGTGTCATTTCCATAAGCTTTATAGTTTCCAACACAGAATTGGAACTTGAAACACTTGAATCTGTGAAGTTCAATCTGTCTTTTGATTTTCTGGCCCAGTTAAGGCTGTCTGAAGATAATTAGCTCTTTGTTTAAACGTCTAAAAACAACTTGACCGGTGGTTCGCACCAACAGCTAGAGAATAGTTCTGTTACTTCCATATTAACCATTATTGTTGTTTTCTATTACAGTTCTATTGCACATGATAACAAATTGTAGGAATTTGCATGTTTTCCCTGTGTCTGCGTGAGTTCTCTCCGGATACTCTTGGATAACTTGTCTTATGTGTTATGTGATGAACTAGCAACAGGGTGTACCCTGCTCTTGCCCAGTACCAGCAGGGATTGGTTCCAGCCCCCTGATATGGACTCCCCTGATAAGGATAAGCAATTACGGAAAATGGATAGATTGTAGATTTATGACTATATGCAGCAATAAACTTCTCACCTACGTTTTTAGAGAGCACCGGCATAAAATGTCCTAACAATAGAGAGCAAGAGATTGAAAACACTCACATTTCAGCAATGTAATCTATTTTATTCTTTTGTTTGGGGCACTTAATTACCTTGAAATGTGCTTGTCTTGCCTAGTTGTGTGTTTGTTTAATTGATGTTAAGATGTTAATGTAAGTCACAAAGTATAGTTGCCAAAGAGCCATTGAAAATGACGCCCAGTGAGCAGTTTTGGGGGGTCGGTGCCTTGCTCAAGGGCACCTCGGCAGTGCCCAGGAGGTGAACTGGCACCTCTCCAGCTACCAGTCCACCTTCCATATTTTTGGTCCATGTGGGACTTGAACCGGCCACCCTCCGGTTCCCAAGCCACCCCTACATGCCGCCCCTATATGGAGAATATGACAGATGGATTATGCTGCAAATGAACTCTGAACAGTATTTGTATGTTTTGAACCACATTTCGTACTAACTAAAAAACAACAAATCTGTTTGTTTGACTTGACACCACTCGGTGTGAGAGGCTGCCCTGTATTTAATGTAGTTTTTTATCGGTCAAAAATCAATTTCCTGTGTTATTCCTGAACGTCCTTGACTCCAATCAAAATGTAGTGCTTACCCTGTGCTACCCTCTCTGCAAACAATCAAACCTGGGAAAGGGAAAGTCAAAAGTCAAAACCAAAAAGCAATTTAAACATGCCCTGTCAACACAATATCATTCCCCCTCAGGTTACACATCCTCACATACCTCAAATACCTAGTATCACGGGATGCAGGGTTCTAAATAAATACAGCACGAAAGCAAGGATTCCCATTATCTGTGAGGTAATTTTTAATCATTAATTAAGGTAGATTATCCTAGAGATATGAAGGACATAGATATTGAGGCCACTTTGTCATTCGGACAGTAAAAAACAGACCAGTGTCTATTTATATGCACTCTATTTTTAGCCACAGTGGTGCCACGGAAATTGACACACCAAGAAGCAGCGCACGTGACAGACTTACCCCTCCAGATCACTGCCTCTGTTTCTTTGCATACATCTTTCATTTAGTTTCTGTCCACTGTTATACTGTGTGATTCATTTTCTCTCTCTATTCTTTCTTTCTTTTCCCTCTCATTCAAATCCTTCTCCATCCCTCCCTTTCCCCTCCTCTCCATTCAGTCGTGAAGCACTGACTACACAGTCACGTTTTGGTTCATACTTTCAGAAACGCCCGAAGGCAAGCCATTTCAGGATATTTCACAGCAGGGCACACTGACTCCGTCACTCTTGTGGACGTGAGCACACAAGCAAGCTCACAGACAAGCAACATACTCCAACGCATACATATTTCCTTCTTTTGGCTTCACACGTGTGTCCTGAACCTGCCACAACTAATAGGGTTCTACCACACCAAGACGTTTTGTGTGGGGTTTGCAAATAAGCCAAGCAACAAAAGCAAGGACGGGATTTGCTGAAGGCAAGAAACGTAATTCATATATGGATTCATGAATGCATGAATGCACCGAAGCTAAAAATAAAACCTTTTTTTTTTTAATCCATTTTCTCAACCCCTCCTCCCCTCACACTCTCCGAGACCGAAATCATTCAGCTCATGCTTCTACGTAGCTCTCTGAGGAGATGCTAAAAATAGAGGTGTTTCCCGTGCACGTTTCAGAATTATTTCCCTCAGTCACTAACCCTCCCACCCCTCTCTGTCTCTCCTTCTCACATGCTCTCGCCATTCTCTTGCTGTCTTCTGTCAACTGGATACACATACACAACACACGGCCATTTAAATTGGCTACTTAATTTATTCTGCTGCAAGGGCAGCGAGTAGTAATCACACATGCATGCATGCACACACACAAACACACACAACGAAAATTAATTAAATTTGCCATTGGTTAAATTGATATGGAGAAACAGGCTATACTTTTTGAGGGAAAAATGCAACTGTCTCCCAGAATACTAATGCATTTTACCACTTATTGTAGTATGTTTTGAGGTAAACACAACACCATGTTTCTGTTCAGTTTTATTTCCAGTCAACAAAGTGGTACAGAATTGGATAGAGGAATTTTGACTCTGGAGACTGAATCACACATTTACTTACATTTAGCAGCTTAAGGTTAGAGAAAGACTGTGGTTTGCAATTAAATAAAAGTTGATCAAATAGTTAGTCTGTCTGACTCAAGTCACAATGTTTTCGTAACCTTATCAAAGTGCTTTGATTGCCTGAACATAACCATTAAGAAGTTAAATAATGCTTGCAGTAGCTATGAGCAGATAATGTTTCATTAAAGCGGATATTGTAGAAAAACAAATGACATTTCGCAGATACACTGAGATTTTACAACTTGCTGGATATTTTCATGAATGTTTCCCCATTGTGTTGATAATGACATAATTTAGGTAGAATTATATTTTCTTTATGAAGTATTTGCTGTTGTTTATTAGTAGTATATAAAGGCAATTTCATGTGGTTCCCATGACACTCTGGGAAGGCTGTAAGAATATATAAATATATATAATATATATTCTAATGTAATCATAACTTTCCACCACATTGAAAAAATGCGGCTTCACCTTCATATGTACAGAAGAAATGAGCACTAACATTAAAAAAAAAACATACAGTTTTCCCAGGTTCATAGTAGAGCAGTGATGCAAAATTTGTCTGTGAAAACAGAATTGAAAGAAACTCTGATTCATGATCTGATCTAATCAATCAACACAGACGAAAATAACTAAAACCAGACTGAATAATGAAAAACACCTTATTTGGACATAGATATGGCAGTGGGAAGAGAGGTGGGGTGTCATGGGGAAAAAAAAAGGAAAAGTGCGTAGGATTTAGTGGCATCTAGTGGTTAGTTGAGGATTGCAACCCCATTGCCTCGTCCTCTCTTCCCTAGTGTGAAGGGGAGACATGAAATATACAAATATTGTGAAACGTCCTAAATAGAGCCAGTGTTTAGTTTTTCCGTTCTGGGCAGACTCTGTGAAAAAGGACCTAAACGAATCTTATTTTCAGGTGATTGTGCACTAATAAAAACATATTTATGCTTGTTATATTACATTTATGTCACATTTGGTAAATGGAGCCCTAACTGAGGAGTCTGTGAGGTCTGTGATGGTTTTTCACTGTTGATACAATACAACAATGACAATCCGAGATAACTGGAAACAGAGTCCTAAGTGCAGTACAAATATGATCCTTCTGCCTATGTGCACTTGCAGTCTGTAAAATTAGCATCTGATTTAGTAAGACTGGGGCTAATTACACAGCTACTGCAGTTGTGTCTGTATAAAAATAATTGTTAAACCAATGCAGTAGGAGTTATTAAACAAGTGTATAAGGTAATGAGGAAGAAAGGTGAAGACATAAAAATTTAAAAATTACAAGGAAACAGAAGTGTTGTGACACAAAAATGCATTATTAACAGCCCAGTGAGGGTCAGTCTCAAACTTTATGCCCGGATGTGTTGGTTAAAACTTTTTGTCTGGAGTTATAATTACTGCTTCTGTCTCCTTCCTCTTGTTAATTTCCTGCATAATGTTTTTGTGATGCGTTCACCTTGTTGATTCTTATTCGGTAGGTTAATTAAATGTTCTCTTTCCTACCACAACCATACTCCATATACTGTACATATGCTAATTTGCAGATGCTTCTTAGACCCACAGATTTTTCTATTAAAAATGTGCCCTCTTATATTGCATGAACTTTTATAAATCTACCAAAGCAGCAGAATGTGTGCTCGCCCAAACTGCACTCAGCTGATTACTAAACACATTCCACATGTGAGGAAGCACACAACTCTATAAGTTGTCTAGTGGTATGCAAATTACAATGGCAGAGACACACACATAAAAGCGTCCGATTTGACAGATGATTCTGTGTTGTGACTGGTTGCTTAAAGGTCACATGACAGCAGGCAAATGAGAAATGCAATTACTTCAAAGTACATACTGCAGAAACATTTCTTGTCAGTCTTCTGGTGTTACCCCTTTAGCTGCGCTTTGCAAAACTGAGCCATGATCACAAGCTTTTTCACTGTGGCTTCAGGGGTAAATTAGTGGTGGAAATATGTGCTGACCTGCACTATTGTGATCCATCCCATGATGCTCTCTCCGATAGCTAACCTTGCCTTAATTGATTGGCTCAACACATCTGTGCAGTAACTTAATGTTGGCAATTTACATTAAACTTAGAGGGGAGAAAACACACGTTTACCTGATTGATTTTAGCTTACACCTACACCAGGGATACACAGGTAGTGGAAGAGCCCAATTCCCTTTTGGCACCCACTTCTTTTTGGTGTCCATGTTAACCAATTTGCAGAAAGTGAACTGCGGCACAGAGCTCTTGTGATCTACAGTGATAGTTTTGGTGTTTGCCCAATTTATTCTACCAACGAATCTGCCAATAATCTGTTATGAAGGTTATATCATGATGTCATGTTCAGGATGGGAAGCTCAAATGTTGTACTTCATAAATGTTCTGGTTGAGTTAGTAACATTATATGACATTATGTTCACAGGAACACATATTTCATATTTGTCTTAATGCCACACAAAAGCTTACTATGTTACAGTTCAAGCAGGGAAACAGGCGACACAAGGAACTGAACCCAAATGCAGACGCAACAGGCAAGTTAACAAACACAAAAGTCAAATGACAAAGAACACAGGTGCAAATAACCTGGGAGCTACACAGGACAGAGGGCTGGACAAGGACAGTGTGGACATTAGGTTGATGGCCATAGGGCATGGCAGAGACAGGCCATGGAAATCTCAGTGGCATGGGCTTGAGATCAAGCACAGGCCCAGCAAGATGCTGCAGCACAGGAACTGGAAACTGTCACAGTGCAAGCAGTACAGAGTGACAAAGCACAGGAACCAGCAGTAAGGCAGTGTTGAAGCCACTCTTCCTTCTGGAGGGCTTCCCAGAAAGTGGCTCCAGGGCACGATCAGATAGGGAACTGGCTGGTTCTGTGCTAGCAAACTGGTCAACTGGCTGGAAGCCAAAACAGCTTCAATTTGATTCAAGTCTACACGTCTCTGAACCTTACTGGAAGAATTGAACACTGTTCTTCCAAAGGATATTTTCTCATTTGGTGTTTTGATGGTTCACGTCATTTTCACACTCATCAAACCATTCATTAACCCTTTGCGCCCTACAGATGGTGGCATTACTGTATCGACCTGAAAGAGATCATTCCCATCAGGATAGAAATGATTCATCGTAGGATAAAGGTTTTCACTCAGAGCAACTTTGAATTGTTTTGCAGTGGCCCTACCCCTCTCAGGGGACAAGTGGACCCAAAGCCTGCCAGCAAAATGCCTCCCACAGTTGTTCACTTGATGTACGCTCACCCACTTGTCAAGAATGTGGTGAAAGGATGACTCATCTGACCATATTACTTTTTTCTACATGTCTGTAGACCAGCGCCTTTGTTTTTACTCCACTGAATTTTAAAATGTGCATTCATCTATGTAATGAGGGTTTTATCCAATGCAGCCGTACTACATGTATTTATCTGGACTGTTCTTGCTCACATGTCTGATGATCACATCCAACATTAACAGTCACCTGAGGAGGAGTTGCTCTTTTGTTTGTGTTTTCTTTACACAATGCTCTAATGCATCATTATGGTCCTCAAATTTGCTCCTGCCATCAATGTTCCAATAAAGTCAGCATTTCTATCCATGCCACAGAACATGATTAGATGCTTGATTGATTGCTTCATTGTGCCATGCGGTACACCTGTGTGGAAGTATCTGCATTCAGGTCTTTCCTTTATTTGTCACCGGTCTGTATGTGTTCCACTGAGGTTGGGAGAAGAAATAGCAAGATGGTTAACGTTATACATCCAAGATGTGCATTGCATATCACAGGATTAATTTACATCTTTCCTTGCATCATATCGTGTAACACTATCAATGGATAGCTAGCTGTAGCTATTAGTTTCATGGCCCAATGCCTGACAGATTTTCATTGTCCATTGACCTTTTAGTTGCTGATCATTTGGGAAGCAGTGAAATGTGCAATATGACATTTGACCTTTCCACCCTGAAACCAGAAGATGATTAAGAAAAGAGCACTTCCAAGAAAGGTTTGGAGATCTGGTGAGGTGACCACACCTACTTCGACAAAAAGTATCATTGGCAGAGTGTAATGTTTTACCTTCTGTTATGTTATGAGCATTTTTGATTAAACATACTGAAACATAAATCATTGCTTTGCTTTTAGGAAAACATTATGCTTTATCATCAGCACATCATCTCACTTTAGGCTTTTCTTTTCTGTTACAAAAAACAACATACAATTTAATTTCCATTTCATGCCCCCCCCACCCATACTATAACATTAGAAGAGCTAGCTAGAGCATAGGACTTTGCTGTCAGCTCCCTGTAAGTGTGTTAAGGCATGTTTGCCACTGGTAGCAAAGCAGAAACACGGTAACCTGACAGCAGTGTTAGCTTGGATCTAATGGAAAGTCCGTGTCATTGCAAAGCTGATGCCCTTGAGAAGAAATTAGGTGTTTGGTGGGATTGCAAGAGCAGAAAATGGGAGTTGATGTGTTTTACATTGATATATGTTCTGCCTGGTGCGCCTCAGGTGGTCACTGAGTTTTTCCAGATCATAATATGGAGCTTCTCAATTAAAATCTGTCTCACCAAAGGTTTATTCAAGTAGTAGTCACTGTACTTCCTTCAATGTAACTACTACTATTATCACTATTGTTATTATGTTTATTAATATTACAGAATACTATGAGTCTTTAATACAGTAAACTAATATAGATTGCTGATTTGTCTGGATAAGTATAAAGAAGCATAAAATAAACAATCTTTTTATGATATCAATACAGAATATTATGAATTAAAAATGTATTGCATATGCAATTTATAGAAGGTCATATCTGGATTATCTGATTTCGTAATAGACTGCTCATGTTAAGTCCTGAGGTTTATGCAACAGACAATGTTCTACCAGTCATTTCGGGTCAGTGTGCTGTTTTTTGTTGTGGTGAGCTTGTCAAACAGCATCAAGTTAGTTGTGGTGGACTTCAGACTGTTGATAGCTTACATTCTGTTCTAAGGCTGCATGTCTTGAGGGTGGCAACAGAGACAAAAATAAAGACATAACTGAACTTCTTATGCAACACCTTCTAAACATGCCTAACATTGAGTAGTGACGCAAGTCTAAGCACAACATAAAGTCTCTTTGGTGGGCGTTAAAGGTACTTAGGTGCTCTACCTTATTCCCGCACAGGAGCACCTTGGGTATGCTTGGGTATACTTTTATGTCATTAGTCAGCAGACCGTACAACATTTACTGCACAAATGGTCTCTGCAAGCCAGGGGGATGTTAAGGGATTATGGGAACAGGAATCTAGCAAGTGCATTACTGTACATCTTTCACAAATATCAACATGGCATGGAGAAATAGACAGCTCCCGGCAAGAATATAGAAGATCAATGAACACAGACTAGTACAGCGTTACCAAGCTCCCCACATCAAGGTCGTCTGTCACATCGGAAACTCATTCAGATTGGTTTTCTCAAGCTCATGTGGTCCATGTCCTGTCAAGAAAAACTACTTCACAGCTTTTGATTGAGCTGGAATGACATGGATAATGGATTGATTGCACAGTAGATGTTTTGACAAGAAACTCACAGGTGTATTAAGGGTTGCTGCATTCCCCTTAGGGAAGGTCCTGCTATTATTTCATTGTCACTGTTACTGGGACAGAATCGCCATTACTGTTAAGTCCAGCTCTGTTTTTCCTGTCAAGTCGAGTCAAAATATTGACTGTGCAACCACTCCATTGAGGCACATCAGTTTTAACCTGACCTAAAAATGGTGCTATATATGTTTCTTCTACTAGTAGTGGACAGTTACATTTATTGTCAATTTTTCATAATGGCTTATCCTTATGAGGGTTGTGGGGGTATAGCCCGTGAAAGGCGGGGTATACCGTGGACAGATAAAGAACACATAAAGAACATAATTGATGTATCACATTTATGGATAACTCAGATTCACCAATTAACCTATAAACCTGCATGTCCTTTGAGTGTAGGAGCCGGAGTACCCGGAGAGAACCTATACACACACACACAAAGTGCACACAGGGAGTAAGTAATTTTTCTTTGGTGTCACTCGTTTAGAAAACAAAAAGGGGATTTCCAAGCCCTTTTTTAATAATACTTTCAGTTGAAACTAGGAGCCCTTTTGCCTTCACTTTTGCTATACAAGTGTTCTTAGACAATGTGCCCGCCACAGAGAAGGATGCAAAACTCAATCCTAAAATGGGAGGCTTCCACCTTAATCACAAATTGTTAAGAGGGGTCAGAAAGAATGAGGTAATAAGTATTTTTACCTCAGGTAGTTTAGGGAGGTGAGGATGGTGAGGGAGTTTGCGACCTTGTGTGAATGTGAAACTCACACTTTTCATCTTTCATAAAGGGTTTGTTCTCCAGGAGCCTTTTAAGAACACATTTGATGTTCTCCACATGCTGTGACTTGCAGATCAACAAACACAAATTAATGAATAATATCTCTGAGGATGTCATTTACAAGGGCCTGGAAAACAGTGTGTGAGGCTGAGCACAGGTACTCAGGGAGTCCTTTGGGTTTGCTGAAGTGTTCCACTCCTGGGCAGCCCACTCATCCTTGATCACATCAGAAAGTCGATTATGAAAAGCATTGTAAAGATGGGGAACATTCCACTTACAATATGCAGCCAGGAAGCTATATAGCGTAATTGGACCAGGATGAATAGTCACAAGTGGCTTCTGCTTGCGTAGTTGAAAAGTTGGGAGATGTGAGTCACGTCTGAGACACCACAGAGAGTGGCTGGAACTCAAAGATCAGGGAACACTGGGGAAGGAACGGCAGACAGGAACCTGTAGCCCCTATAATTGCTTTGGCCTGACCTGAGGTTCTGACACAGGAAGGGCGCAAGCTGATGCCTTGGGCAGCACAGGCACAGCTGGAAGCTGGCAGCTAAGGTTACCCACGGATTGCATCCATGGCTTTATCTTGACAAGCAGTGGTTTCTCTTGTTGATGAGCAGACAAGCTCTGGCTTGGGCCCAAAGCTCTTACCTGACTGATTTCGAGTTAGCTGGGTTAATTCTGGACAGACTGTACTGTAACCATGCTGACACGGACAGGAAGAAACCTACAAGCATGGCAGAAGGCAGCAAAGAGAGTCCAAAATCTTGAATTCAGTTATCAAGCAAAGGTGAAAACCAGGTAAGAGCCATGAAGAAGACAGGAGAATGAATGAATGCAAGAATGCCAGACGCTTTGTGACAGATTGTCTTTCCCTCCCTTTTTTTGCTACAGTTGAATCAATTTGGTGCCGTTTTTACCAGTGAGTGAGGCCCTACACTCAGTCTTAATGTGCTCATTAACATGCAACTCAGTTAGACCCTCACTAGCACCAGGTTAATCCACTCTCTGTTAAAAGCAGAATGGGTTCTGACCCTTTTTGTTACACTACTGAATCTATTATTCACTGTTCCATTTTTTTCTCAAGCTCATTAGTGCCAGACAATGAGATGAAGTAGGAATATATTGTAGTGGACACTCATGATTCTAAGATGGACTACAGTAGCTGATCCACTTATATTGGCTAACAAATTAGATTTTATGCTTTATGTGACCTAGTTGGTTGATGTTGCGTGTCTATTAAGCCTCTTAGAAGTTTACTTTACTAAATAACAATGACCCACAAAAAATAAGTGAAAACAAGAAAATTTAGATTAGAGGTACAACAGGAGGTACGGTATCATAAGCCTATGACATGAATGCCATGTAGGACATTAAACTGGCTGTTGTACATACATTTTCTCTCATGTTATCAAATGTGATTTGATCAGACACAGGTCCACATTGATTTTTGACAAAATGTCAAAAACTTATGTTTAACTGTCACTGAGTAAACATGTTCACTGTCCATTGTGGAAAAGGTGCCCATTGAGTTTTTGTTGATTTTGTTTTATAATGAAATGTTTTTTTTTTTTTCCTCAACTTACTGTTAGGAAGAACATTTAATAGACCCAAAATACAAACACCAGTCTCAGTATATTAGTTTAACAGCTTATTAGAAAACAAAGATTGAATGTGCAAGGGTGGTTGGACATCTAGGGAAGAGGGCTGGTGGCTGGTGCAGGCCTAGTGGTGGTTATTTTACTTCATTATTATTTACTTACTTAGCATTATTATTTGTTAATGTTTTTATGTTTTTGACTTTATTACATTATCAGTCGGTGGGTTCCATCCTTTAAATCTTCATCGCATTGATTTCTGGGACATCCTAACACAGTTTTGTTTAATTTTTTTAAAAAGGCAAAAAAAAAAAAAAGCATTTCATCAGATCATGACTCACACAAAAAAAATGCTTTGAAAAGATTACGACCAAACAACAGCTCATATTTGACGGGAGCCAATTGTGCACCTGGAAAACACTAGCTTGATCCAGTTCTGTGCACATGCACATGCACACAGACCATGACCTAGATAGCCACAGGTCGAGCTAAACGTGGGCTTAAGAATAATACGCCTCGTCTGACAATGTTGAACAGAATGATAACGGAACAGTCAAACTGCTGTCAGATTAAGGGGGCCACCTGCCTGTGTTCTCTTTGATTTTTCTGTAAATCCGTCAGGCTGCAGTTGCCTGCTGGTTGGACTAATTTCTTTTGCAATCACACCATTGATCTGCCACCCTCTGCGAGACAATACGCCTGTTGTATGTAAACATGCTTTGAGTGCAGAAAGAAAGATTTGAGCTGATTTAAAATAACTGAATACATGTTTCATTTGAAGGACAAAACTGACTTATTAGTAAAAAAAAAAAAAGATTAAATAAGATTGTAAAATACTATGAGAGACAAAGCCAACAATATATGACAATAATCGTGTATGGCAGTGGTCCCCAACCCCCGGGCCGCGGACCGGTACCGGTCCGTGGATCAATCAGTACCGGGCCGCACAAGAATTAATTAGTTATTTCTGTTTTATTTAATACGGTCATTTCGAAATAAAAAAAACGTTTCAAAATAAAAGACCGCTCGACTTAGACTGGGACTATAATAAAGGGGGACTTACTATTTCATCCAGAGTTGGTAGGAGAAGAAGAAAATATTACTTAATACTTAATATTTTCTTCTTCTCCTACCAACTGTAGTTAGAGTAGTAAGTCCCCCTCTATATAAATATATCTAAATTTGACTACTATGTTAATCTACTTTAACATCAGACAGCTTTGGTAGTTTAATAGTCTGATCGTATGAGAAATAGTTTGTAACTTAATCTTTGTTTTAGTGGCTAACAGTCCATTTACACAAACTTCACTAAAATAAATGTTTTCATTAAGTAAATTGTTAAGTACATTGAATTACAAACTCAATGACAGTGTCAATTTTATATAATTTTTCAAAAATAGTATGAGAAACAAAGTCAACATACACCAGTTTACAATAACTAAGTATGAAGGACCAAACCTGACTTATTAACTGACTTTGACTTTTGTCGTGTCATTTTTGAACTCTTAAATTTAGGAAAATAAAAAAGTAAATCCAGGTCATCTTAAGATGGAGTACAGAGAAAGAGCCAGTGAAAATGTCTGAGGAAAACTAATTTTCACAGTAAAATGACTGCAACAAACTCTCCTTTAAAAAGTATGGTTTCTAACTAAATGAAAATACCTTAGCTTATCTGGTGATCTATGGTTGCACTTATGTAATCAAATATAAGTAGGTGAGAATTTGCGTATGTACCGCAGAGAAAGCACAATGACGTCACAGGCGTATTGTATTGTATTGTACTGTATTGCCATTGTTTTCCTGATTAGGTTTCTCTGCCATCTTTGGAGAAATCCAATTCTCCTTTAGTTCATCCCCAGTGAGATGCCTTTGAGAGCTTCATCATCATTCATGTGAGTATCACGAGGCAGAGTAGAAGCTGTTTTTTGTCTGTATTCTGCAAGGCCAAGCAGATTAACAGTTAGAAAGCATTTTTATGTAAAGGATGAAAAGGGGTGAAAAAATGGGTCAAATCCAGCATGACGGTTCAGAAATGATGACTTTTATAGATAAATGTAGTTCTTTTTTTTTTAAGGGTAAGCAAAAAAAAGTATACTTTTCATGCAGCTATTGATGGTGAAAATCGTGGCTACATTCGAGACACCAAGGCATTTGAAGGACACATTGTTCAAGAGAAATAACTTTAACTTACTTTAACGTATTACTAACAGTATTCACTGAGGTTATCTGGAAGTCTAAACACAATTTTGTCATTATCAATGTATGTAACATAAATAATGCAGCCCCTTTCTAAGCAGGTGTCCTCACATCACCCATTGAGTTCTACAGTTTGGTTCAGACAAACAAAGTTTTTCATAGATCTAATCTTTGCTTTTATGTTTTGAAACATAACCAGAAGTAAAGTTAATGAATTTATTAATCATATATCAATGCAATGAATGCAATTTAACATTTTGGGAAATGCAATGAGGGAGAGTTAGATTAATGATACCGATATGAAAGAAGAATGAAACCACTCTCCTTGGGATAAGCTGATGACTTGTCCTGGGTGTACCCCGCCTCTCGCCCAAAATCAGCTGGGATAAGCTCCAGCCCCACCGTGACCCTGATGAGGATAAGTGGTTACAGATAATGGATGGATGGATGGATGGATGAAACCACTCTCATGTCTGTATGATATGCAAGGAGCCAGAAAACACTTAAGCTAGTTCAGCATAAAGCCCACAAGAGGAGGAACAAAAGATAAAGGATAAATAAAAAATAAAAATGGTATCGTTTTCGGCTTCATGCTCCGTTACATGTACATACTGTAACCTATTTTGATTAATAACAGAGACTCCAGGAAGTTTATCTCTGTGTACAGATTACTGACACAAATCAAAGCTGTGTTACTTCTGGAGTTTGGAGTTGATTGGCATATTTTTTTAAATTTAAAGGAAGGATCCAGGATGCTAAGCTATGCTCATCTAAGCTAAGTTAGTCATCTCCTGACTCCAGCTCTGTACTTAATTCACAGACATACATTTGGTATTAATGCAACGTGTAGTTTGACATTAAAAGCTCATCAGCCTCTGGCTCTGACTTCCTGGGTTGAGACTCGAGGCTGCTGGAATAATAACTCATGGCAGAGATCATGATGCAGATCTTGTTGCGTCTTTGGTGTGTCAATGAATTGTCTTAACGGTCCAGTTCCCTTTCTAATTACATTTCCTTTTCATTTGTCTGACTTACAGCTGATGAATTATCAATCACACAAAGGCAGCTCTATATTTAATTTACTTCTGCAATGTCAAGCACAGTGGGCTATTGTCCTTAGATGAACATTCATCTGTTTTGTCAAACACTAGTGCAAGAACCACAATCTCATGAGTAATAATTAGAATAGTAATTTGTATTAGATTTTATCTGTTATAATTAAACCAATCACTAGCAATCTGGTAGACATTCATTTTGGGGATATCATTTATTACCAGGTGACATCCACGACGGACATGGTTGTGTTCAAATTTATTAAAATGCTCTCAATGAGTATACCTTTGACTCATGGTAGATAAAAAAGCTGATGAAATGCTAATTTGAAAAAGTAAAACCAAACTTGTCAGTCAGTATTTATTACTCAGAGACACACATGTTGTGCATTTGGGTTCTGGTCCATAGTTTGGTCGTGACAGCTGCAGCCATACACATTTTTGACTTGCATCGTTGCTATATTTTTAGATGTGTATTAAGTATAAGATACAGATGCCCCTCATTAAAAACATAAACATTGGCTGCATGTGTCCATATGCTGTACAGGAACCATGTGGATATTGCAAGAATTGTGATTGGTCAATTACTTACTAGTGAATTGTTGAAGATGAAGCCAACATAAGCAAGTAAAAACAACTGATCCAACAAACTCATCTTCTGCTCACTGCAAATTTCTGAGGTGAAAGGTCAAAGAAATACCTAGATAACCAGACTGTCAAATAATTTAACTAGCCTTTGTCAAGACCTGGTTAGAGTCAGTAAATGTCCTAAGACAATGTGTAACGAAAAAAGCAGATAATAAAATGAGCTATCACAAGACGGAAGGCAAATCAATATCTTTAATAGGACAACATGACTCATAGTCACGGCGGCAGAAAATTGGAGACGGCAAAGAATTACAAACAAAGAAAAACCGAAATCAACAGAGCAAACTAAAATTAAAAGTGATTCAGTTCAGACATAATTTATCACAAGGGATTAAGGGAGATTCTGGAAAGGACCAATTTGTGGGTGTAATAACAATGGTTTCCATGATTGCACCTTTTTTTGAGAGTCTGAGTTTGCTGTCATGTGGTTGTAATTAAATGCCTGACTGGCTTTTTTCCTCAGTCCATCTTTTTTTTCTCACCATCACTCATTTCTACTTGTCAGCTATATGATGATCATAATGTCTCAGGTCTATGAAAAAAGCTATATATTGGAAAGCTGTAACTAGTGTCTGACACTTCACCTTGATAGAAACACTATAGGTGTTTATATATATATATATATATTTATATAGCTCTCATGGCCAGGTTTTTTCGCTTACTAAGAGCAGGCAAAATTCATGATCCGATCATTTAGTCAACACTTATGAAAGATCTGAAAAATAAGGGAGGGATGTTGTCTATAATACTCAAAGGTCCAAACATCACTGAAGGGTAAAATAGCATTAGTATTATGTCTCTTGCTGAAGTCTGCAGATTGTTTTGTGTGTCTCAGGTGCTTCTGGAAAATCTACCCCCCCCTCCCGAGGTGCTGCAACTCCAGGTCCCCTGCAGAGTCTGGATTAAGGCAACACCTGGGAACTCCGGTCCTGTAATTATGAGATTGGCTGCAGCTGTGTTGGTCAAAGAGGAAAGTGTTCGCTTCTCTCAGGATAGAACAAAAACGAAAAAAGATGCAGAGCTTTCCATTCTCACACATGATTTGTTTGCAGTGATAACAGGGGCATATCTACAATTTGAAGTTTATTGTTATTTTTGAATAAGGGTCCTAATTTCAGACAGAAGTAGACGTCTCATCTCTAGCCTGTGGCTATTGATTTTGTCAACTGTGACTGGAATCTAAAAGGGCTTAAATATACACCGGATGGTTACACACATGATGTAGAGTTAAAAGCAAATGCTAAATGTGCTAAATGTGCTATCGCAGACAGAAAGTTAGCATCAGTCGATCCATATCAAACATGGAAATAAAGAAACAACATTGTTATCATTATCATTGTCTTGTAGGGAAGCTCAAGAATCAGTTATGTTAGAAGTGTGATGAGAAAAAAAATGGCATATTGTTACCAAGCAGCAACCTCCATGACAACTGTGAGTGGGATACTTTTTTTTTTTACTCATTTGTTGTGGAGAAATTGCTGAAATCAATGGTCAATAGTGAGGTCAAGTGTTCAGGAACCTCAGATGTCTTATGCTGTAATACTTATTGACATTTGGCCAAGGAGAAATAGAGATACTCTCAAAGTACATCAGAAGTGCCTGAGTCGGTCAGAGTGGTAGTCAGATTTGAAACCCCTAAAGATAACACCACAAATACTATACACCCAGAAATAGAAGACAATGTTTTTACTCATGTTTGTATTAATGTCAGCACATCCTAGTCTGGACACCCTGTTGTCTGTTTATGTTAAAGAAACATCAGCGGCAAGCTATCCATTGTATCTAGTAAGACAACATTAGGTTTCTTCGAGCCTGGCCACCACAGTGTTGAGATAGGCTGGCACCTGCTGTTCTCAAGCAAAGCCAAACAATTAATACTGCTAAAGACCTCAAGGTCTTGACCACGTGTAACCTAAGGATAGAAAATTCCATAACACCACACTATTGTTCTTTAAATCTTATTATTTTTCACTCGCACACATTTTGTCCTACAAAAATAAAAATTATATCACTAGATTCAACTTTAATTTTACAAATTATTCAACTTTTTTTTACAAATATTTTTTTCTTTTAAATACATTGTACAACCTTCAAATCTTTCTACAAACCTTTTACATTTTAAACTTCATTCAAATTACATATTGTACACAAGATCTTAAACTATTAAACTTGTATTTAACTTTTTTCTTTTTAATCTTTTACCGTTTTTAAACTATGAAGGCTTAAAGTTGAGCAGGTTTTTACTCAAATTCTGAGTTTAGAATGGGTGTGTATTGTGTCTGCCAGACTGAGTGATGTCATAGTCGAGGCGGTCGCAGTGATAACACTGCTGAAGCTTTCAGTTTTATAGTTTTGGGGTCAGACACAAAGATTCGCCCAATCTACTCCAATGTTAATTTGAGAAGAGAAATTTCCAAAAATGCAGGGAGCACCTGTTCTTTCTCTAACTCTCGAGGCCAAAGTTTATACAGTTTTCCCCTGAAAATCAGAAAGGAAATGGTCCACGAGATGAGGATGCTGATGGTCATTTCGGCTTTTAGTTTGCGGCACACCTTTTTGGCGTTTTTGGCCACCTGTTCCAGGGAGATCATTTCCAGATTTTCTATCTCTCAGGGGTCAGAGGGAGAGGGAGAGAGCATGCACGCGCACCTGTGCCTAATTGCTCAGAGACACACACACACATACTCAGACAGACACAAACAAGACAAAAGGCTTTCAAAATAAGAGTCCCTTCAAAATAAAAAAACTTTGTAAAACTCTGTCCCACTGAGCATTTCCAACGTACATACAAACCTTCTACATTTTAAACTACTTCTCCTTCTATTACTACTTCATTCAAACTATAAACTGTACACAAGATCTTAAACTATTAAACTTGTATTTAACTTTTATTTAGATTCTTTAACACACACACAGACAGACCTTCAAATCTTTGTACAAACCTTCTACACTTTAACCTACTCCTGCTAACTAACTACTAATCACATACACACACACATAGATATATCTTTTATGGCCTTTTGAAGCTTTATACAGTAGTACGGTAGAGAGACAGCTGAAGAGTGACAGGAAAGTGGGGAGAGAGAGACAGGGGAATGACATGCAGCAAAGGGCTGCAGGTTGGATTCAAACCCTGGGCCGCTGGGGCAAGGTGGGCACCCACCACTTTCCACATTAAATGCAGTTGTCTAGTAATGCTTAAAGTTGCACATTATAAACAGCATCACCACTTGATTGACAGGTAAATGCTGTTACAGATGACTTTGAGCACTGGCCGTTGTTCGGCCCGCCTTAGGTCCACCGATAATCCACGTCTTTGCCGATATTTAGATTAGCCAGGAGGTGAAAGAAGCATCCAGCATGGCAGCGCCCAGCAGTGCATAATTTCAGAAACTTACGGGCAACGTCACTCAGGCTCTATCCATTCGTTTTACTGTCATTGGTTGTTACTAGCAGCCCCAAGCACACTGCTTCAACATATAGGGTAAGATTTATGTGGATAGTTTTGATAAATTTTGCTTGATAATGAAAAGTCTGTTACAGAAATACAGAGGGAAATCAGTAAAACCTTTTTTATCCGGGCAAAATGAGAGAGAATGCATTTTACATTCAATTGCCTTTCTCTTGTCTGAGATTATGTGAGATGAATCCATCAAATGAGAGGATTTACAGAATGAAAATCAGCCTCAGCTGCAAGCAGAGTGACCCAAGAATGCAGCAGGAGAGGTCGTACATTGAGGTGCGTGCGCGCACACACACACACACACACACCAGTCTTTAACACCAATTCCATCACCGTTTCACCCTCACCCTGCCATATCTATTAAAAGGGTGGCTCCCATGAGGAGTCCTGTGGGAAGTCAAGGATATCACTGCCTGTAATCTCCCAGGTCAGAAATGATACAATTCCAGTTAACTGGCTCTGACCAATGCCTTTTAAAAATCTGAATCATGTGTGTCTGGTGTAATACTTGTCTTCATCTTTTCAGTGGCGGTCACTGTGCCCTGACACTGTCTTGAACATCCTTCCCCACAGTGATTATGGGTTTGTGAATAGGGTGAGGTGGCTACTGATGGAGGTCACACCGTAAAGATGTAAACGTGGTTTGGTACAGTCAGAACTCACAGGAGAAAAGACACTAAAAGGTGAGTGAGACTGCTCAACATGCTCTTCTTTCGTGTGTAGGCTGGCTCTAAGTCAAGCTGGAGGGTATACACATCTGGCAGGTATAGATAAATAGAGACAGTGTCTCTTATACTGCTGATATATATAGTTATAGGCTTTTATAGGTCACCCATGTAGTTGAGTTCAGAATATATTTCATAGTAATGCATCTAATTTACTGACAATACTTTTTTCTTCTGTAAGACTACGTGAGGTTTGTTCAGTCTGAGTGCAGATTGAGCCCATAAGGGTTCCACAAGATAGACAGAACGTCTATATATTCATGACATCCTTGATGAACTTGTTTATTTACTCCTGCCTCTGCATTTCATCTGTCTTCCCATCTCATCCAAACGTCAAATGTTTTCTACATTGTTGGATAAAAAGAGTATTCTGAAAATCAAGTCTTCAGATTTCCAATTTTCTACCGTTTGGCCAGACAAAACTTTTTCTTTGAAGAATCCTCCTCCCTCCAAAGGACGCCATATGTGCAGTATCTAATGTCATTAATATTCGTCCTCCAAAACTAAATAAAACTTCTCAATATAGGTGTATTTAAAAACCATTCATGACTCGTTTCAACAGGAAAAGCTGAAAAAAATTACAAGGACAGTTTCTTGGGTATTCTCCCCTTGAATCTGCTGCATCTCATTTCCCCCAAGAATAAATTACTTTAAATCACAAGCAATAGAAGTAATTCATACCCAGAATACTGAAAGAAATGCACTTGATTTGTCAAACAGGAGAAATTATTACAGCAAACAAATCTCTTTAAATGTAAATATACGTGTAATTTTTAGTCTTAAACATCTCCATGGCCTCATACATACATGTCACAATTTCTTTAGAATGCATGTAGGAATATTTTTGTTTTTTAAAAAGACACTACAGCCAGCATACACTTTGACATTATTTTACCAACCTGCTTGACATTTGTCCTTGTGACTTCACATGAAGTCTTGCAGTCAAGAAACAGCTTTTGGCCTGTTGCAAGCCAGCAAAGAACACAATATAGATGGCATAATTTACAGTTTCTAAGTTACATTTCTATTCTTTTCATACAAGAGGTTAACCACCTCCTCCTCTTCCAGTTCCTGCAAAGAAGCTAATGTGTCTGTCCTCTGGACACAGTTAAACTCCAAACTGATATAAACTATCACCACAGTAACAAGCTGACCCCTAAGTTGTCAGAGTAATAGAGAGATATGATGTTTCTTAGCTTTTAGTTCTTCTATGAAATAATTGTACAACACAACAAGAGTCAAAGACATTTTACAGAACACTCACATTAGTTTAAACTGGAATTATATTTTGCAGAAAAGGGTTAGGGCAGATGGAGGAGATGATGTGCCTACCATCCCAAATCTGAATTTCATGTTTTGCAGACCTGTGCATTAAGCAAGATGATTGGCCAATTTAAATCCTGACAAGATTAAAGTTCAAAATGTAGATGAAAATGTATACATACTACATACTAAAACAGCAGCAACAATTTCGTGTTGAAGACTTTTTCCCTTTCTCTTCAATTCCTCAACTACGGCAAGCAATTTAGGTCACTGTTACAGAGAAGAGTTTAATGTTTCATTGGAATTAATGTCACTCTTGTACCCTTTTTGTACTACAGCAAAGTTTTAAAAATAATCTAAAATGTTTCCTTGGCGACCATGTTTTGCACGGAGCATTGGGCATATTTGAGAGATGTTCAGTTAAATGTCAGGTAGCCCTGTCTGCGCCGCGCTGGAGTGTTTATTCACATGTTAACTGCCAGTCAGCGTACTCTGGGATTAACTTAAATATGAGTAATGAATTTAAAGTTGTTATCCCTAACACTACTCACACAGTGATCACATTACTAAGTAATTTCTTACTCCCTAACAGTGGTTACGACATTTTATAAACTGACGTAAACATGCACAGATTTAAACATAATTATAATTTAAAATAAATAACCTTCCTTGCTCATTTGAACAAAATACCCATCTGCTACCTCCCATCCTTGTGCCACGTGTGTGCCGTGCTGCGAACAAAGATACCTTGAAAGGGCATTTCAAGGTCAACTAAACAGCAACTTGCATAGCCCCCCCCTTCTGCAAGTCTTTTCGCTGCGATGAAAATAGAACCTATAATCTCATTACAGGTAATGTGAAGCATCAACGCATAGCAAGCATGCAGACAACCTTGTAAACACATGCTCAGACATGTAGACACAAACACATACACACACATTCAGAATTAACCCTGTCCCTGTGATTAATGTAACATTGTGGTCAGGTATTAATAATGTCAGCTAAGAATCATTATCGTCATAACAATCTCCACTTGGTCATCAAGCTCTTGATCTAAGTGGTAAATTGAACATAATAGCGAAAACAAGATAATGAAACCTGTAATCACGCCCAAGGAAATTATACACAGACGAGCTCATCGCATGTCATAAATTGTGACTGAAGTGTCTGTGTTATTGTTCTCATTCAGCCACTAATTATGATGTGCATACTTGTAGATAGATGTGAGGATTATCACTTTTACTAAGAGAATTATCTTTTATGATGCCAGTTTGAAAAGAAGAGGCCGTACTTAGGAGGTTTGGGTAGTGGAACAGTTTTCCTTTCATCTGTCAGCAGCCATTAAGCACCACCAGAACACTGACTAGCTAAACAAGGTTGGCTCTCAGTACTCCCTTCTCGCTCTATGCAAATTGGTCTCTTTGATGTTGAACCAACAGCACAGGGAAGGACAGAGCGAGGAAGAGAAGACGAGAGCGATGGTGGGTTGGGGGGGGGGGATATAGGAGGATGACGAGATACTGTATGCTTGTTTTTAATCAGTAACTGGTTCTAATGAGGACCTGTGTCAGCAAAACAACATGACCATACTACTGACTGACCCAAGCAGAATTTCAAATATTATTCATAACGCGGGGGTTTTAGACTTTGTTGTTGCTGCTGCTG
Organism: Larimichthys crocea; assembly: GCF_000972845.2. NCBI lineage: Eukaryota > Metazoa > Chordata > Actinopteri > Sciaenidae > Larimichthys > Larimichthys crocea. The sequence continues at coordinate 26,806,647 of NC_040020.1, read as the reverse complement.
TTATTCTTGCTGTTATGTTGTTGTTGTTTTTTTTTGGCTGAAACTCAGACAAGGGCCACAGTACAAGGGGGGAGATTTAGAGGAAAAACAGGAAGCCTTTTACTCTGTAAACCATGGATAATTTCCACAAACCTCACAAACCACCAACCATGGCTGACTTGAAACTTTCGTGGAAAAAAAAAAAAAAAAAAAAATTGTCAAGAGAAAGAAGTAAGACGTGCTAGAAAACCTAACATCCTCACAATTATAGGTCTGGCTGTAGATCATTTTGAACCAATACCTTTTCTCCCTCAATTTCTTCCTCATTTCAGGGGTCACGCCTTCTACGAAAAGCACTGAATGGAATCTATAAAGTTACTTGTGTATATTATTAAATGGTATTTCCATTAGGCAGCCATAATTGTAATGGCAAGGGGGTAAATGACTACATACAGACATACGCACACATACATATAGAGTCCATATCTCACGTGTATATACACTTGCACACATGCTATCATCATACCCTATCAGGTAATAGTTGCTGGCGGTTTTTTTAATTAAAAGTCAGAATGACTTGAATGAAAACTGCTACTGCGGATGCACTGATATATTGTAAGTTATTGCAATTTAATTGAAGAATTAATGAAAGGAGGACTCAATTTTCTCCTGGTTAAGTACTGTGCAGCTGAAGGTAAGTGGTATATACGCCACCGATGCATATCTGTCGTGAGAGAAAAAGACGTGACAGGCACTGAGATGCCGCATGCAGCAGCATAAAACAGCTGGAGAATATTCATGAGATATTCCATACATCAGATGTTTCACCTGCTGAATTAAACAGTATGAGTACAATAGACCCAATGAATTGTGCAGCTATCAGGTGAAACTGATGTCTAACAAAACATGTCATATTATATTACATGAACATTGAACATTATATTCAAATTAATATATTCTGTTGTCACTAAATGATTAAGAAACAGCATTCAGACAGTTCAGATGCCTAATTAGATAAATGGATTGTGTGATAATGTAAATCTAAAATCAAATGTGAAAACATCTAAGTTCAATTATGGGCTACTCCAGTTTGCACGTCAACCACTTTAAGACATAAATGTGTTATCATCTTTAAATGAAAAGCACATAACTGTTACATAATTGCAGGGTAGAACTCCTCTGATGAATATGAAATTAAAAAATTAATAAAAATTAAGCCAAATACTAATGACCAAGACGCTACATGAACTTAGAAAATGCTAATTAAACAACCAGATACTGAACCATCATTACATATAATGAATAATAAACTCAGCACTGTCAATGTAATACAGGGCCCCACTTAAACAGACAGGCGGATAGTGAGCACAATTACAATAATAACAAAAAGAGTTTCAAAGAAAGAAAACATATTCACAGCAAGATATTCTGTGCAATATTCATGCAACACACTGTAACTGTGCTACAACGAAATTGGAATATCTCAAGGAACAGAAATGATTAATTCAAAACTTGATTGCACTCAGATACAAAAAACCTGAATCATGCTACCTGATTTTTTTTTTACTCAGACTCAACTGTTCAGTAATTAGAAAGTACATTTCTCTCTCTGTGTCTGTATACTGGCAACACAGCAAGTTGTTTATTTCCCTTGTGAAATCTCTGGAATTTGTTTAAGTTATATCATAGAGATTCAGGTGGCAGCCGGCTGCTTTAGTTTTAATTACCTTGCCATAGTTTAATTTGAATCCAGAAAGGTTGTCTCAAGGTAGTTGCTCTGATGTGTCTTGAGTCAAGGTGGGCTCTAGTTTTAGAGGTTCAATTGACAATGAATGGTATTCAGTGTTTAAGAATAAACTGTGTTAAAAATGGGTGTAGTCTCTGTGACGTCACCTTTCTGAAGAACTGTTTTAAAGCTTTTAAGAGTATGGTGCCTCTGGTCCTCCTGACCCTGCTGACCACTGGCTGATCTAAAAATGGACAAAGACATGGAGCGTGGGCGTAGCTGAGGTGGATCTAATGAAGCCTGCTCACACCAGCCCCCTGTGAGAGCACCAACCTGTCAGTCTAAGTGGTCATGCTCTTAATTATGCATACCTCTAAGCCTTAATATAGTCTGAACGGGTGAGTTTTATCAACAAGGACATATTTTGGCCAAAAACTGTTGATCTTGTCCAGTGCAGTTTGAAAAGTTGCTAAATCAAACAGCTGAACCACCAGGTTTGTGCTCCGTTTTGATTCAGAGGGGTAGGTACTGATGGTTCTGATAATCCCAGTTTGGCTGTTCCCACTGGCAGGTGAGACATTTGTATTTTCTATTGGCTTGAGCAGTCACAAAGTCAATCCAAAGCAGCTGCAGATTATCTGTTGCATATCTATAACACAACTGGGAGTTCATCTGAATTCACTGAGAGGCTTTTTGTGCTGCGGCTGATTCCCTTAATTAAAAGGTGCAATATTGAATATTTTAGTTCTATACGTCCAGTAATTAGGTGAAATTATCAACATAATGTGAAGAAATAACAGTTTTGACATCATGTCAAAGTGGCTGTGTATTGTGTTGCAGAGATATTTGCTGTGCTTGGCCCTTCCTATTTGGGAATGCCACTTTCTACCTCAAGAGGCCATAGTACGTCACTAGAAGAAGAAAAACCACCTTGCTGGGTTTATCTCATGGCACCCTGGGCCTGATCCTGCTGTAATCCCCACTCAAGCTTCCAGAGGTTTTCTCGGACAGATACCCGACCTCTGTCCAGCTCTTCTCCTGCTTCACGTCTTACCTGCCTCCACCTGTGTCTTCATCATAACCTAATCAGAGTCTTGGTCAGAGCTACTGTAAATCACCATGTCATGGTTAAACTGGCCTTTGTCAGTCTCTGAGACTATGTTCAGTACATGTTCATTCATGGCTTCGGTTCAGGTGCCCATCCTAGCTCTCTGCCAGCACTGAGTCTGTCCCATCTCAGGCCTGAAAACCTTCTTCTCTCTGCAGCCCAAAGTTACTGCGCTATCAGAAACACCAACACACCCGTGGTGCTCCGTCCTCCCCGTCATCATTCTTATTTATGAGAATGATGTTGTTTACTCCTTGTTCCTCACTGCTGTGCTTGAAGACGAGGAACTAAATTAGCAGTTAATTTACGTTTACACCCTGTTCCAATTATGCAAATTTTTCTCAGATTTTCTTAGATAGTTGATGCAAATGACAGTCACTTATTTGAACAAACCTCCCAATGATAACAGTATTTTTTTTTCCAAAATAAAAAACTCAAAATGCATTGTTTCAAATTATTATGCACAACAGAGTTTCAAGACATTTTATAGGTTGTAAAGAATTAAAAATGGTCATTTGTTAAATTTGCAGCATTACAAGGTCATATAAATTAAATAAAAAGTTATTTCAATCAAAAACATCTTAACAGGCCAAGTTACAGGTTAACATAGGAACCCTTCATTGATATCACCTTCACAATTCTTGCATCCATTGAACTTGCGAGTTCTTAGAGTTTCTGCTTTAATGTCTTTGCAGGATGTAAGAATAGCATCCCAGAGCTGCTGTTTGGATGTGAACTGCCTCCCACCCTCATAGATCTTTTGCTTGATGATTCTCCAAAGGTTCTCAATAGGGTTGAGGTCAAGGGAAGATGGGGGCCACACCATGAGTTTCTCTCCTTTTATGCCCATAGCAGCCAATGACCCAGAGGTATTCTTTGCAGCATGAGATGGTGCATTGTCATGCATAAAGATAATTTTGCTACGGAAGGCACAGTTCTTCTTTTTGTACCACGGAAAAAAGTGGTCAGTCAGAAACTCTACATACTTTGCCAAGGTCATTTTCACACCGTCAGGGAGCCTAAAGGGGCCTACCAGCTCTCTTCCCATGATTCCGGCCCAAAACATGACTCCACCACCTCCTGACGTCTCAGCCTTGTTGGGACATGGTGCCCATTCACCAACCATCCATTACTCCAACCATCTGGACCATCTAGATTGCACGGCACTCATCGGTAAACAAAACTGTTTGAAAATTAGTCTTCATGTAGTCCTGAGCCCACTGCAACCATTTCTGCTCGTGAGCATTGTTTAGGGGTGGACGAATAGTAGGTTTATGCACACTTGCAAACTTCTTGAGGATTGTACACCTTGAGGTTCGCAGGACTCCAGAGGCACCAGTGGCTTCAAATACCTGTTTGCTGCTTTGCAATGGCATTTTAGCAGCTGCTCTCTTAATCCTATGAATTTGTCTGACAGACACCTTCCTTATTATGCCTTTGTCTGCACAAACCCGCTTGTGCTCTGAATCAGCGATAAATTTCTTCACAGTACAATGATCACGCATACGTTTTCGGGAAATATCCAATGTTTTCATACCTTGTCCAAACTAGTGCACAATTTTATGCTTTTCAGCAGCAGAGAGTTCCTTTTTCTTTCCCATATTGCTCGAAACCTGTGGCATGCTTAATAATGTGGAACATCCTTCTTAAGCAGTTTTCCTTTGATTGGGCTCACCTGGCAAACTAATTACCACAGGTGTACCATCCATGAGTTTAATTTATTAACAAATAAAAAAAATGTTTATGACACTTAAATCCAATTTGCATAATAATTTGGAACACGGTGTAAGCCCTTACCAGCCCTCACCAGTGCTGATCTGCGTACTTTGCATTGAAATTAGCCAGTTGAGGTGGTTCTGCCATCTGATTAAGAAAGGTCCTGGAAGCCTGGCTGTGGAGGTATGCCAGGCGTATCCACCTGGGAGAGGAACTTGGCATAGAGCCAGAACATGTTTGAAGGGATTATATATCCCATCTGGCCAAGAAGTCCCAGCATGGATGGATGGAGAAAAAATGCCCTGTTAATCTCCTTTCCCATGTATTCACAGACATGGACTGGATAACATTTGTGAAAAACCAAACCACAAAACAAAATCTCTTTAAGTACCGTATTGGCTCAAATATAACAATCCTGATTATAAGACAAGCCCAACTCAAGTGTATTATTCAGTCTAGGACAACTTTTTCAATCCAAAATAATCCAGATTTTTGTTGTGCATTCTTACAATGGTGCAAACAAGTGCACTGGCTGAGATGGTGAGCTCTATGAAGTGTTCTTGCTAAACCACCTCCATTGGGGTGGAGTTTTTAGGGACTCCCGGAAGTCCATATTTTGGTGGGGGGGGGGGTTTCACTCTAAGTGTAACATTAAATACTTCAGCAGACAAGAGTATGACCTGTCATACTCAGATTAGCACCCTTAATAAGCAGTTGGCATCCGTAATAAGCAGTTGGCATTTTTAGTCTATGATTCATCATTTGTGAAATGAGCATTTAAAAGCAACTTGACGGATGATTCAGTCTCTTGTCTGTTCCTGCAGTAACAATGCCAGAAGATAATTTCCACTCATTGTTACTCGACTCAACTTGCTTGCTATGTGGGAAAAGAGATGCAGTACAGGGTGTGGCGATGCCAATCCAGGAATGTACTGCAATCTTGGTACCCATGAGTGTATCTCTCTCTGTCCTGTCTGCTCTGAGCAGGCATTTGTTCCGTCTGCAGCCTTTAACTAGAGTGATGTTGCACTTACATTTTGTGCAATCAGCACCAGACTTTTACGAAGTAACTACAGAAATACCTGTCCCTCTGTGCACATCAAACCTGTCAAGTGTCAACTGGAGCACCACATTTTTAATTACAAGACAGGCAGAGACAGGCTGTGGTTAGCAATATTTGATGGAGATTTTTCAGGTTAGTTTTTATACTGGTGGTCAAAGAAGCCCTAGATTGCCAGGAATTATATTTGCATGTCACTACAGTCAACACTAATTAAAACTTCTAGAAAACAAATAAAACAACATGCAAAAAAATAGCCCATGACTGGTGGTTCGATCCCTGGCTCCTCCAGCCTCCATGTCGAAGTGTCCTTGGGCAAGATACTGAACCCCAAATTGCATCCAAAGGCTTCGCCGGTGGTGTGTGGACGCGTATGACTGGTTAGCTCCTAAAACTGATGAGCAGTTGGCACCTTGCACAGTGTAAAAGTGCATTGAGTGTTCAGAAGACTAGAAAGGTGGTTATTTTGTGGAAAATCATGCACTGTTACGGAAAACATGGTGACCATCAGGTCCTTAACATGTCCAAAAACCCCCAAAACAAAACATGAATTCGATTTAAGAAGCTTGTCATCATCTGTTCGTTAGTATATTTGAACTAATGTTCATGTGATTGGCCCTGAATGTCACAGCCTCTAAGAGGCTATAATATATGATAATGTATTGTTTCTGATCCCCATCCCTTATCCAAGTGTGTCTCAGGTGTGCTGGACAAGCCTGGCTACGGAAATACCAAAAGTGCACTGGGCAGGGCACACTTGACCACAATTCACGACTGTTTACAAAAACAGAGCACAAACATCCGATTCTATTATCATCTGATTAATAACAGAAGAATTATTATTGCAGGTAAAGGTTACATATCTTACCTCTAACCTTTCTAACCCTCTAACCGTGACCCCAAAAAGATAGAAAAATGCAGGGTACAGCAGAAAAGTCCAGGGTATCCAATTACAAGTCACCCTATCAACAAACTTCTTTCTTTCCTCCCACTGGTTTCAAACAACAGCCTTGGGCTCACAAATACATCTGAGCTCATGTTCAAATTGAACTGAGGCCAAACGCAAGCTATCAGCCATCAGCTATCAGCCACTGATGAAGACTTCACTAGCTGTGCTGTGTTTGAACACAGAGCCCAGTGATACGAGCTGCCAACATTTAAACTCCATTGTGGTGGAAATAATGGGGTGTGGTGGCACCTTGGGGCTCAGCTGACAATTTTGAAATGCAGGTTTGCAGCGTTTGAAGCATACTTGAGTGAAAACTGAAAGTGCACTGTTCAGTCATTAAACTAATGTATTAATGACACAAAGGAGAAAAATATGGATATTTAATGGGCACCTTTAATGAGCACTCCAAAAAAAGCATTTGTGTATAGATTTTAACAAGGAGTCTACTAAACCAAAGTTTTCCCTCAGCTGTTACAAAACTGTCTTTGAAGATCTCAGCCGTCTGCTGACTTAAGACTCTTCTTAGTGTTTCCGCAAAACCTGTATTAGGTTTTCCACCTGATTCATCGTAACTTCCATATCCTCCAACTGTTCTTTGAAAACCAGACACAAAACATCAAAACAATGCAACCGGCCAAAGTTATCAACATAACCACGGAGCTGTAAATACACACACATACACATTGTTTGACTTAAGATGGGTTGGATGTTTACACTGATGGTCGCCAATTATCTCAGTGTATCACAGAGAAAGGCTAACACCTACACAATGCGGTCCACTCGCCCTCATATTAGCAGTTAGGAACACGCTGCACAGAGATGGATTTGTTAGAAAAATAACATCAAAATGTCTTATGGAAATGTTAATGTGGGTAACACAACACTTGGGTGACAAGTAGAGGCAGAGAGAAGGAGCAGAACAGAGACAGTTGATTCTGTGTGGCGAAAAAAAAGAGCACACATATTTTTCCTCTCAGCATCTGTCACTGCAGATATAATGTCTGAGTTTCTTGAGGATCGTTCCTCAAAAACCATGCACATCACACAAGAGAAACTTTTGCTGAATCTCATAACAGCAGCCACCATGCTGCACTTTCAGATCATTCAGCAGTGCTTTGAATCCACATGAATAACAGTAGTCGATATTCAAAATAAGAACATGCCCCCCCCTTCTCCCTCCTTTCCTCCCACAGGCTTTGCCTCTGATGTGCGATTGACAGGTTCATTAATTAGCTAGTTAGAATAGCAACATGCTGGCCTCGGTCTAATGCTGAGCAGAGCTCCACAAGAAATGGTACAGCAGCAGCCTGTCTGCTAAAATGAAGGTTACAACATGAAAACGTAACACATATTTGTGTGTACAGATACAGATACAGATACTCTGTGCCAGGTTGGTGTGTTGTTGCTTCAGTGTTCATTTTGTGTTAGAGGTACTAACCAGAGGGGAAACTGGCAGAGGGTTGATGGGTCACTGTGGGGACAAACATTTCTGTAACTATAAATAATGAAGCTAACTTAATTAACATAAAAAAAACTTCAGACTATATACCACAACATATATAGTTAAGTGGCTCCAAGGCCCAATCTAAGAAAAAAAAGTGTACTCTTTTAATACCCTGGTACCTCTAGTCCAGCTCTGTTTACTGGGTGAAGATAAAGACATTATATACAAAATATATAATGAGCTTTTAATATGCAATGCACTGCTATTGAATAAACTATACAACAGAATGTTGACTAACTTTTTAAAATGCTCCTTACACATTACAGTGTCAGTAATGTTAATCCAATAATAACATTTTATAATACTGGCAGAGGTCATTTTCCAAACTTCTGAGTACAAATTACTTTTATGTATTGCCAATACTTTGCCAGTACTTTTACTAGTAATGGAGTAATGTTGCATTATGGTAATTAGAGAGCTATATTTACAGAATATGGCAGAAATGAAAAATGATATAAGCAACTATGTTTTCATGAGTGTAATCACCTGAAAATAAGAATTACTCTGTTTTTATTACCTTAGAATGAGCCTTTATATCTACAGGCACTTCCAGGTCCTCTGAAGTTTTGAACTGCCACGTTTGTACAGTAAACTAGAAAGAACAAACTAACACTGGCACTAGTTTCATGTTTTTTGCACATTTCGTAGTCATCGTAGTTTATCCTACACACTAGAAAGGAGAGTGTAAGGATGGTGCAATCAGCAACTACACTGATAAATCCCACACACTGGACCTTTAAGCGAAAGATCTAAATATTTTTCTACTGCCAGTATCAGAAATTAATTATGAATTGGCTGTAATAGTACATTCAGTACTGTTAAAACCAAAAACTCATTGCCAAAGGTCATGTTATCACATCGCATCCTTCAGATAGATTTTCTTAAAATACAAGATGCAGTTACCATCAGGGACGTCTATATAATATACATCAACATCTCCCTCCTGGTGCCTGCTGTTGCTGTTGGTTCAATCTGCTGCTGCAAAGGTCGTCAAAACACAGAGATAATTTTCTTCTAAAGTAAATAAAAAAATCATTATGTAGGCTTCTTTAAATCATGTGATTTTGGCAATAATGCAAAACAACAATTGGCCTAGCTTTTCCTTCATCCATTGAGCCGACATATAAAGAGAACTACAGTCATGTTATACCTTTGTAAGTCAAGGGCAACCCATGATCATGTTGCAGCTGTAAACTCATCATTTCCGTCCCAGTCAGCAGTGTGTGTGTGGTTTATATGTACTGTGGCCCCTGGATTCTCTTCTCATGCCATCTGGTTCATGGTGCACTTCACGCTATGACAGTTGTAACGACCACTTACCCTTCCCAAAGTCATAGATGTTATGAGTCAGCAAGCCAATGTCACTGTGAAGGTGGAAGTGCATGCAAGAAGAGCGTGCTAGCTGTTTTTTAAAAGCACGGACGGGCTGTGCAAGGGCGAGCTGCAGGGGTCTAAAAGTGTAAGGTAAGCATGTCAATATCTGTCACGTGTGCATGTTTGGCCCTGCTGACGTGTTTTGCATCCTTCATTCTTAACAAAGGGCAGGGAAGAAGATCAGTGTCAAGAAAAGTGAAAGGTTTTAAAGGTGTCACACCGTTTCTGTTGATTTTGCTCAACATTTGCTTTATCATACTTTGCATACAGTCTCTTTTTTTTTTCTATGTTTGTATTCCACTTAAGATAAAGCAGCACAATTTACTGCATAAATGAATAATTTGTACTCATTTCAGAGTTGTGTTTGAGAGTCACTGGAGCCAAAAAAAACTAGATAATGTATTCAAACAAATTCTCAGCACAAGATATCTCATGGCTCCAGGGCTCTGGCACAGGACTTGATATGGATCTACTTCTGACAGGATGCCCTTGTGTTTGGGTGTCTGTATGTGACTGTGTGTGTGTTTGTGTGTGTGCGTGGGCATGCATACAATGGGCCAAAGTGAAACCCAGAACACATAGAAACTTGGCTACAGTTTTGTGCCCTGTTGTGCTGGACTCTTTGAAGAGCTTTTATCTCAACAGATCAAAGCGAGTTATAGCTATAGCCTCCCATGCTGTCAGGGACACTTGTAAATACCATACTATCTGGTTTGTGACATTTACTGCTAACATTACTGTCGGACTGTTATGAAATCTCATATGTGGCTCTATGTATAAAAAAACGTGGATTTTATGTAAGATTGTTGCATAACTTGGGCAACAACAAAAATAAGGATAAATTAGGAAAAGGTTCTTAAATATGCTTACTTAATAAAAAATAAAATAATAAAATATAATAAAATAAACTAATCGTACCTGTTTATTATTAAAACTTAGTTACATGTGTATATTGATTGCATATTCACAAAAAACAACATTTTAAAGACTCAGTTGTAAATGATAATCTCAAGTGTAATTATCCCCAACCTACTTACCCACATGTCACACACCATTCTTTAGGATATTGGAGGACAGTGATTCAGAAGTAAGCAATTGCAGCGTTAGAAGGCCAATTCCTTTCAAAGCAGCATCCTGACTGCCATGATGTACAGTGACAGTGGTAATGGGTTGGGAAGTCCAGGGAAGGTTCTCCTCAGAGAACAAACCGCTGTTCAGGAGGTGATGATATGTAACACCCCGGCGATGAAATATACAGTGCAAAAGGGTACCATTTATATTTATTAACATGATGCTGTGTGTTCTTAGATTTCCACCTTTCAAGCAGCCATCACTTTCCATTCCTCTCCATATAGCAAGTCTATATTTATGCAACCCCACAAGGTACTATGAAAAAAAAGTTTTATTTTTAACCACTTCAGTTGAAAGCATGAGTAATGTCTGTGAACCACATTACAAATTGCTTATACAGAAACATCAAGCTCTGTACGCACTTGGCAGAAAATTCCTTTAGAAGATGAAAAAAATACAAAACATCACAGGTTTTTTTTTATTTATTTTTTTATATTAAATATGCTCATAGTAATGACTTGCAGGTCACTTACCAGGCCTGGAGACTTTCAGCTTGGCTGAGATATTTCTTGCAAACTGACTGTGCTTTGGGAGCTGACTCACTCAGTTTATAATTATTTTGCAAGGATTATCTTTACCCTTTGTGTTATCATTTTGATTGGTTCGTATTATAATTCTCTCTGACATTTTATCACATTTTATCCTTCAGTGTTTCTTCTTTTTAGTTTGTCAGAACAAAAAAGAAAGTGTTGTTAACCACCCAGACAAATTTGAATGAAACTGAAAAATATAAAATATAGATAGATAGATAGATAGATAGATAGATAGATAGATAGATAGATGTTTGCCCAAATCGTGGGTGCAGTCAAGCAGCAATTTTGAAGCAGATGAGAAAAATGATAGGACTAACTTTGAAACACTCTGAGCAAGATGAATTAATCTCTATCTCTCTGCTCGGGGTGCAGGGGTATGCTCAGGGTGGCCTCAGCGTCTCATCGAGACACCCTTTAGGACGCCCAAAAAATCCTGACTGAAAACTGGGGAAAACCTCTAACTCCATAGTTCAATAATGTATCGTTGAAAGTCTTTTCACATGTTTTCAGCAACTATTTTCCAACATATTTAATGTATTTTGAAAGAATTCTCAAATCTCAGAATTGCCTTTACACAGACTTTTAACTGCTCTTAGTCTTGATAACTTCAGAGTATTTTGATATAGATTTACTTCTCCTGAATAGTTTATGGTCTTGTTGGTTTGGTTACTGGCATGATTTTAGTACTACTTCTAACTTAAAGGTGTTCAGCCTGTAATTGTATCCATGTGAGCAACGCTGTAAGAAGCTGTAAGAAGTGCCTTCTCCTTTCTTATATTTCACTTTACATGCATTCACCTTACTGGTGTCCTTGTGCTTTCTTGTGCTTGTGTTTTTCATGTGGAATCAATAGGCCATTTGTCAAACAACAACTGCAACCCTTCACAGGTTGAATACTAGTCCTTGCCTTTAGATATATAGCTATTCTGTTGTGATTAATTTGTTCATTGTATTTATATTTTAGATATTAAGTATTTGACATTAGTAAACAGTGTTGGGTATAGTTACTTTGGAAAGTAGTTAATTAGGTTACAACGTTACCATCAATTAAAAGTAGTCTGTTATGTTACAGCATCACCTATGAATAAAAGTAACACATTAGAGCCCCCAACCTTTTCTGCGCCACGGACCGGTCTCATGTAAGACAATATTTTCACGGACCGGCCTTCAAGGTGTGGGGGGTAAAAAAATGATGCGACCGGCATAAAAACAAATATAAAGTGCATAAAAATACAACTCACCATTACGCTGAATTAGTGGGAGCCCTGAGCTTGTTTCTCCGCAACGAACCAGTCACATCTAGGAGTAATGGGAGACAAGGACACCTGAAGTGTGTTCCTTATGTCCAGTCTATTCCGTAATTTTGTTTTGGTCGCTGAAGAAACTTTCCAAAGACGTTTGTTTTTTACTAATTTTTGCTAGGTTTGAGGGCTTAACTGGGGTAAACGTATCATGTGACCGAGGCGAGCGTCTTGACCTGTCTTAACCTGCGTCAAGAGGCACAGACAGATGTAATTGGGGGGAGAATCCGGCAATTTTTCTATATTATACATATATATATATATATATACTGTATATATTTCTGTATGGCCCAGTACTAAATGACCCACGGACCAGTACCAGTCCGCGGCCCGGTGGTTGGGGACCGCTGCGTTAGAGTACTCATTTGTTACCAAAAATTAAAAGCCGTTTGCAGTGCCTCACACATGCTGCAACTTAACTGACAAAGACACACGGCCTCCTTTTAAATGCACCGAGAAGTCTTGACAATGAATAGTCAGTCATCCAACCAAATTAACTCTGCAGGAGAACAATAACAGGAAAGACAGTCAGCTTGGACACAAGATGTTTTTTTTAAATTGGAATTGGAAATTGGCTTTTCACCAACGTAGAGTGTGCATTTTACCGTTATGATGTTCTTGTCCTTTTCGCTGGCAAATTAAAAATAATGTGCGTACCTCCACGATTCAAAAGCTTTCCTCTCTGCCATCTTTCGAAAACACTCACACACACACAGCACGGCGCCACTGACACATCCGCAGGTGGCACAGCACTGTCTGACAAAAGGCAGGCTGCAGTCAGAATTTTTCTTTCCTTATCTAGAGAAATTTTTAAAGCAACGGATTACTTAAAAAAAAAAAAGTTACTGATTGCTTAACGCACGAAACTAACACACTACGTTACACGAAAAAAGTAATTAGAGTACTCTAACGCGTTACTTTGTAATGCGTTACCCACAACACTGTTGGTAAAGATAATCTGTGTGAATCCATTTTTAATCATTTCAAATCCTAACAGCTCACTACTTGTGCTACTTGCCTGTGCAGATGGGAACCCTCATGTTTTGAGGCTGAGAAATTAAGTGAGGCAATAAAGTGTATTCAATTAGTGAATTCACATTTGATGTGCATTGATAGTGTTGTTGGTAATTTGGCCTAACAAGACTTGGTCAAGCCTCTTCTGGCACGGTCGTAAAAAAAGAGGAAATGAAACGCACATTAACACAAAAAAATAAAACAATGTCCCCAATTTAATTAACAAAATTAGCTGGGTGTCTAATGCCATCTGCAGCAGTTAAACGAGGTGTTTCATTTTGATGTGATAGTAAAATGAGAAAGAGGCTGTTTTTCACAGCATCTGAAACACCTGCACACCTAATCCATGCCACAAAAGTTTAATAATGACACCTTTTGCAATCCCACTTGGATCTTCGTCAGAATCACACTCATAATTATACATTATGCACATCATTAGGCTGACAAGCTCTGTGGTGACAACCAGGTTGATAAACATCCAAACCAATTAACAATGCAAAGTACACGTGAAAAGAAATAAATAATATCTAAATAAATGATCACATGTATAAAAATCTACATCATGGACATTGAAACATATTTAATAATAAAGAGAAGAAATCTTAAATTCATGACCAGAAGCGATGTCTAACTCCCACCAAATCATTTCAAATGTATACCATTTTTTATCTTCATTTATTTATTTATTTTTTTCATTTTATGCGTGTCAGGGTCTTGAAAAATATATGAAGGTTATACAGGAAGGAAAACCATCATGATACTACCAGTGTTGTTATTTTGAGATTTTTTCATTTTAATTCTGTAAGAAGAGACATAACAGGTGAAACAAGACAAGGCAGACCTTAATACATCAGGTGACACACCAGGATTAGCCCACATACATCTGCAAAGTATACATTGGGTACATACTGTACAGTACTGCTGCAATGGCAGCTGCAAAGGTTAGAAAACTCAGGAACCGACACTCAGCGATCGTTATGTGTGTGTGTGTATTTTAGATGGTGCGAATGTTGTGGGAATCCTGTGGGAAAAAAAAGAGAAGTACCTAAATAGAGGGAGAAAATGAGAAGGGGCATAAAAAACTAATGAGAAGCAAGCTAGAAGAGAAAAGACAAAAAAACTTTTAATAGAGTTTTCTGGCAGAGATGGCCTTTATTTCCCAGTTCCAATAACTTTATTGTCTTTGCGTCTATGCTTCGTCTTTGATTTTCCTGTTGTTAATTTTCCTTTTTGTCCACGAGATAATGGTTTCCATCCCTGGGAATGTTTAATGTCTTGTTTCAAACCTTTCTGCTTTAAAACCTTAAGAGTTAAAATATAAATACTTTCTCCTGGGAATAAAAGAGTATTCAGCTCACCCTCTTTTCTCAGGGATCTAATGTGCTCCATGCTAATGTATCTGAGAGAGGTCACTGGGCAGTCTGCCTCTCTGATGCTCTTGCACATCACTGATGTGCATACAATTGCTCTCTTTCTTCTAGAATCAAGAATTCAACATAGAATATTCTGAATGAATTAGTGATGCCTGCAAAAATACATTGTACTGCATTCAAAACTGTCCCACTGTACATTCATTACAGATTGCGAACATGTTGTGGACAGCTGAGCTGACTCGGTAATCCATTTTTTAACACTTATGGTGCAATATTTCAATAGTGTGATAAAAAAAAAATAGGGCCATGACTCGTATTCTCTGACACAGTTACACGCTGGAAAGAAGCTGAATTATCATCCATCTGGATTTATTTTTTATATGGGCCAGGCTACATAGCACTGGATCATAGACCAAGTTGTGATACTTTTTTTGCCTCATGACGCAGTGGACCATGTGAAATAGAAATGTAATCATGTTTCCCTTATGTTTGATCATGCTGAAACCTATGTAGTGTTACCTTGAACTGGGTCAACCTCGGCCAAGTTGCCTTTGTTGCCCAAAAACATTTTGACCTTTGGCTTATGAGCTCTTTGTCTTGAGAACAAAGGCATGTAAGATGCTAACTGAAAGAGGCAACCTTGACCAGCAACTGAGCCAAGGTTTAAAGAGAAAGCATTTTGTCATTTTCTTCAATGCTCAAAATGAGAGTGCTCAAAGAGCTTTTTGTCTCTTTTCTTGTTGTCAGAGTGGGATTACAAAATGGCTTGTCATTAAAGGAGTACTTAACCCTAAACATATGCTTTTAGCCCAATGGATTTGAAAGGTTGAAGGTTTAAAAGTTGTTAGTTTGATCCTTCATAGAGAGCAGCAACCGTGATCAGAGATTTTTGCTTCCTTACTCTGGGTCCCTGCACATTTTAGGATTGAAAAAATTTGATCCTTCTCTCTTGTAGACTCTCATTAACAGACACGAAGACACAAGCACGCACAAACACAAAAGTCTTTCAAAATAAGAGTCCCTTTAAAATAAGAGCCCATTAAAAAGGCAATGATGACACAGCTTGTTGTATTAATACGGAATTTGCTCTTTAGACATTTTTCTAGTTTTTACTTATTCTCTATTTTAACTTGTTTGGCCTTCTGTTGGGTCCTTTGAGCACTTTGTTAACCTTATCATTGTTATTATTTCAGCAACATAATCCACCTCACTGCTGCCCATACATATGCTCAGTCTAGTCCAAACACTATTTGGTACTCCATTTGTTCACTTGTCGAAGCATTCCAATACAACATCTATCTGAACAAGTAAAATCAGTACCTTTCCCACACAAGTTTTATTGTGAATTAAGACCCATAATACATCTACCACCTCTACTGGTAAAGTGTTTTATTGATTTTTTCTGTCAGACATTCTTAAAGTGCTGATGTGTCTCGACCATGCGACCTCTCTGTCTGACTGAGGACCTTGATGCGCGGCGTTGATGAAAGAGGACACCTGAAGAAGAAGCAGGGAGAATATTTTATGCTGTACACAGTTGATCACAGGATAGAAAATGCTTTACAGGAGAAAGGCTGTAAACATCCCTGTAGTCACCTAAAATAAACAGCAACCTTGTTTTCAGAAAGCTTTTGGCACCTTTGATATGATAGATGTTTCACAGACTTTTACCCAGAGGTGTGAAACGATTTTAATCAGAGAGGCTGAGTTAACAGCACAGGTCATACAAGTACATGGTTGGATGTCAGCTGAGTTGTCATTTATGTGAAGATGATGTGGCATGAGCCAGGGCTTCTTAAAAACAGCAATCACTATGACTGGGAGAAAAATCATCCTTGTATCTGCTTAATAGTGTGCTTGTAAGTATAAAACGCTGATGAGGTCATCATCTGATGTTATACGTCTTTTAATATAGTTTTATATCACAAGCTGGTATTTATCAACGCAAACAGCAGCCGGTGTTTGCTGGTCATATTGTTCAGGTGTATGAAGCACTGTTTGCATTCTCCATTCTCCATTTGTGAATCATATGCACCTGCAGTGGAGGAGATGCCCTTGCTTCAGACCGCCGTGTATTCCTTAGTGTGCACATCTGAACGTCTTGCCATGCAGTGACTGCAACGCCAGTGTGCTTCTATTTTCACCAGTAAAACACGAGGAAATAAAGTTGTTGTTTTATTTTGTGTTTTATTTTTTACTTTTTTAAAAATGCTAAAAAATAGAATAGAACAAAAAGCTTGAATATCTAAATAATTCCATTCTGCTGGCAAAATATTATTTACCCAAATGTAGATCTCCTCTCCTTTTCTACCATTTAAAAACAAATTATTTTTATAAAGATACGTTATACTAATGTCCATCCATCCATCCATTACCTGTAACTGCTTATCCTCATCAGGGTGGAGCTGGAGCCTATCCCAGCTTGCTTTGGGAGAGAGGTGCCGAACACAGTGGACAAGTCGCCAGCTTATCGCAGGGCACATAGAGACAAACAACCACTCACAATCACATTCACACCTATGGCCAATTTAATTTAGAGTCACCAATTAACCTGTTAAGTGGATGCCTTTGGACTGTGGGAGGAAGGAATACCCGCAGAGAACCCACGCAGACACAGAGAGAACATGCAAACTCCACAGAGAAATGCCCCAGTCGAGGTTCAGGAACCAGGAGGTGCTATGAGGTGACAGTACAAACTGCTGTATTACTGCTATATTGTAATAAACTAATATTGTGTTCTACTTATGCCCACACTTTTATATTCAGAGAAAAAAAGTTGCTACCAAACAAATAAAACAAAACAAGACAGTTTCTATGCAGACATAAAAGCCTGACACTTAATTTAATCTTTGATGTATGAAACACTGAAAGCAGAGTAGAAATAAGTAGACTTCCACTTCCAACTGCTAATAATGAGGCAGAGAACAGATGTCACACCAAGTACAGCTCAACGGAGCATGAATTAAAAAGATCGAGGAGGTGACTGTCAGTATCAAGGGTGATTTTCTGCTGAGAAGCTGCATGTACGCACACTACATTTTAATGATTAAAGATGATAGGTGAAGAATGAAATGAGGCTTGTGTCAGTGTAATAGATATAAATGAAGACTGAACACGTGCATGCACTCTCTTGTTCAGTGTTGGACGCATGCAGCAAAGTAATTATTGCACTTTATGTGTTCGCAAAAAAAACACAGTTCAGCTGCTCACACATAAATTAGAAAGATGATGTTCTCTTGATTTACTATGTGTCAATTTCCATTATTGCCTCAAGTGCTGATTTGTGCTGTTATATTATAAGACAAGTTACTTATAACATGCTCTTCCCATAGAATAAATTGCTTAAGAAGTGCATCTTATACGAAATCTGAATCTAAAACTACTTCATGGCTGTCAAAACATAAGCGAACAGACATAGAAATCAATTTTTACATAATATATCTCCAAAGATCTAACCAGCATGTAGATATATTTGGTTGGCAACACCAAATACCACATTAAAACTTCTGGAGCTTTGTCCATGGAAGTAAACTGAAAGCACTGTTGCTGGTGGAAGTGGAGATTAAACTACAAACAACAGTCAAGTACTTCAAACAGCAGAACACATTTCAAATTGAGCCATATGCTCTCTGTTAAACCAGCCCAGTTTCCCCTAAGAATGATGTTTATGTTGGATGATTCAAAGCACACAGTTGATGTCCAATGCCAACATTCAGTGCCAGTGCTGGAAGTAGCATTTTGGAACGGGCTGGAAGGTGAGGTGAGTAGAATATTGTGCTCGAGGATGTGTTTGTGTTACAAACCATCGTTGTTGATGTGTGTGTGACAAATGCATTTGATGATATGTGGATATAGATGGACAGTGGGCTAGTTAATCCTGTGTCAGAACACCACATATTTTTACATTAAGATACTAAATCATAGGTAAATGAATGGCTTACCAATGTCCTGCAAGGAGGTCAGTACTGTTCAGATACTGGAGAGAAGCTATATAATTGTACTGCACAAAACTTAATGTAGCTTTTGATTATTCTTCCCTCCCATTGTGCACCAAAGTGATTGGTGGGCGTATCACAGTTCTCCTTTCCTTTACATAGTCATGTAAACAGAATAATTACCAGCAGTTTGTGCATGTAAAAAGGCTGCAAGATTATAACTTCACTGACAGTTTGATGGCTGTGTTAATTATTTGTGCATAGAAACAGAAAAATTAACAATCACTAGAGCACACTTTTATTATTTTAATCATTCTATTATAATATTAGTTGTTGTCGTGTGAACAGTTCTGCTTGAACAAATTTCCTCATCCCTTTCTAAATGCAATTACAGTTTGTAGCCGTGGATATTACACTGATTATAAACTCAACAAAGTAATCTGATGAAAAGCATAGTTGATTGTAGCTGACTGCTGTGTTTCTGCAGAATTTACACTATTACACTACACACTCATTTACATTCAGGGGCATATCCAGGGCCAGGCCACCCCCTGGATATGCCCTTTTGCTTACAGCCAAAGATCAAGCAAGTACAACTGCACAAGAGATAGCAGCCAGCTAATATAATTTACTGCTCCAACAGCAAGAAGCCCAACTTGGTGTCTAAAAGTTAGTCTCAGATTTCCTTTGCCCAGTGGCCTCTTGCTCAGTCACTCTTTCCTTTTCGCTTAGCTTCCTCTGTGAATGTTCTCTTGGGTCTGTTAGTGTCTACCATGTCTGCAGAGGCTACTGAGCCTACTTACATTGTCCATTTACCAACTCCAGTTGTGCTAACAGGAAAGTAGCATTCCCCTGGGGCCTGGAAACTTTCTCTTCCCTGTGGTCTAAAATGCCCATGGTACATACACTAACATTACCCCAATGCTCTGAGCTCCAGGCAGCCCAAGCTATCAAACTGAGCTGACATTAGGCAACAGCAGCTATGGGGTGTGACTTACGTACCCGGAGCACAAAGTTACATAGTGCAAGAACAGGCACACAAGAAGCATGGGAATAAGACTGAGGAAGACACCACTCACCATGATTTCAAATCTGTTATTTTATTGTAGAGATGAAGATGAATGTGTTACAGTATTTGTGAATCTGCATCTGTGTTATGATGTAATAAATGCATCTAATGTATTTATTGTTATTATTATTATTAGTAGTAGTAGTAGTAGTAGTAGTAGTAGTAGTATTATATGCTTCCGCCAATTTTAGCAAATCACTAAGTGGCTATTATCTTTATTAAAGATTTATTAAAATTAATATCTCTTTTGTACAAAAAAGGCAGTATCCAGTTATGAACTTCACCTCTTACAAAATGCATAATCCAAACTAATCTGGGACAGTCTGACTGTGAGGCTGTGCCAGATGCGGTGAGCTAGGTGGAGACACTGCCTGCCATTCATTTTCTATGAGGAGCAGCGAATCACTCATGCAGAACATGATGGGATTTTCAGTTGTACAATTGGGTGGGGCAGGAGGAAAGGTTTAATTCAATAAACTGTGACCCCTGGGAAAATTGTGGCATAGTAACCAATTACACCTGAGATCTGACAGAGAACACTGGTTGTACATCCAGTATGTGTTGCCATGCAGAAGGGAAGCTACCTGACGAACCTGATAATAATAATCTAAATCGGTTTTGTTCTTTAACATTTCGGGGCTTAGAGTTTATGTGCTCTCAGTAGAAAACGCAGGTGAGTAAAACAATATTTTCACTGCGGTGTTTGATACCAAACAGTTTTATTTTTTACACACACAAAGCAGACTCTTCTTCTCCAGCAAATGTTACACAGAGTGTTACAATAAGTACACCAAACACTTCCACTAAGAGCTTTTACCTAAACATGTCATAACAGCAAATTCATTGAGGAGAAAGCATGACAATAAGATGGATTACAGTGCTCAAGCAGCCAACAGTGGGAGGCTGACTTGGTGATGAATCAAATTCATCTTGACAAAGTAGCTAGCTTAAATAATACATATTCCCCTGTCAACAAGAATTAGTAACTCAAGTTAGTTTCAGCCTTCAAGTATCTGTGTGTATCAGACTTGTCCATGTAGAACATAGTGTGCTGACTTGTGGTAATTATATCAATTATATGTCCATGTGCATACCATGATGTATGAGGTCAGTGGATCATCTACTGCATTTGAGGATCAAAATACAAATGCGGCTGGTTTGAATTCCAGCTGTATAAATATCATGTCACGCGCCTATGTTCTGCTGTTAACGCTCAACACTTTCTCATGGAGTGATACTCTGTATGAAGTCAGTCTTGAGGCTTCAGAGGTCACTCTGTATAAGAGGGAGGTCATAAAAGCAATTAAACTGTGGAATAAACTTGCCATGAACAAGAAACATCTACACACAGTTTACCTACAATAACCCAGAAAAGTCGGCATATGTGATGAAACTGATATAAATTCATTTTTAACTGATAGATGACAGATTTGAGTTCTATTTTTGATCTTGGAAATAGCAATGCCACCTGGAGGTTGATTTGGTCCCTAATGCTTTTCATTGACATTTCAAGACAAAAGTTGGACACCCTCTCAATCTAAAGACGTTGTCTCAAATGACACCAGATCCAAGACTCCCCTTTCTTGTGCCTCCCCAAAGTCGCCTTCCCTCAGGATTTTATACTGAAATTTGTTTATAACAGTAAAGTCATTTGAAAAGTTGGCTGCTGTAAGGCCGGTATTTGATGTGAGAAGATGCCAGACATTACCAAAAAAAAAAAAAAACAACATTTTTTTAAAGCTTTTCAAAGTTTTCTCTTGTATGGTAGCCATCAGTTTTCTGATCTGATGGCTCCTCTACTTGCAAACTGCATTTATGTATTATTTATTTTTGCCACAAGTAATATTGCATAATTGTACATAGTCTTGCTTTAAAATAAGATTTTTGAACACAAAGTGGACAATAACATGGTCTCAAAACATGGAAATTTTTACCTCTACATTTGTATAAGAACAGGGCAAAACTCCATGTGTGAAGGAAATTCATGCGATAATAATAAAAACCTCCAGAACAAATTGTGAAATGATCAAACAAATGTTGACCTTCCCTTTATTTCTTTTCTCTCCTTGAGCATGTTTCCTTCTCTCACTTCCTGCCCTCCAGTTATAGTTACTCCACACCTGTCCACCAGATGATAACGTTTACCTCCTTTGCCAGTCAGCTGATCATTGTCACTTTTTACTATTTTAATTATTACTATTTTAATACACACTCCATGATCTAGTGAGCACGAATGACAGCTGGATGTTGCATGTGCATTCGACTCAAAATAAAGTGACCAAGGTCTTGTAAAGAAGGAACCTGTCACCAAGAGTGTGGCATCTCATTGATGTTTTTCCATGACACAGAAGAATCATCTAAATTAAGCTACACAATACATACAATTAGTCATTGTATGACTGATGCCTTTATCTAAAGCGACTTACAAAAAAGGCAAACAAACAAGGTACAGTGTGACAAGGACATGTATGTGCAGCAATAAGTACAAGTCACATAGAATCAATTGACTGTTCTACAGGGGGATGCATTTATCATGTCCAGTTGTTGGTAGTGATAAAGGACGAGGTACCTTTGTAGAGCTGAGTCTTCTGCACTTGTTTTTTTTTGCCTTTTTATGCCTTTAATGATAGGACAGCTGAAGATAGACAGGAAGCAGGGGGCAGAGAGAGGGGGAGTGACACGCAGTGAATGGCCGTCCGATGCGGGATTCGAACCGGGGCCAGCTGCAGCGAGGACTGTAGCCTCCACACAAGGGGCGGCCGCTCAACCCACCACGCCACCGACAGCCCCCTTCTGCACTTTTTTAAACATAGAGATGAGCGCCCCTGCTCTGGTAGGAGCTGGTAGAGCCTTCCACCAACGGGAACAACAAAGAGAAAAGTTTGGATTGCCCTGAGTGTACGAGTGGCCGAGCCAGACATTGTTCACTGGCAGAGCACAATGGTCAGGAGGTAACATATGCCTGCATAAGGACATTGATGTACGTGGGTGCAGAACCGGTGACTACTTTATAGGCAAGCATTACAAATCTGAATTTAATGCAGGCTGTTACAGGTAGTGGAGCTTGATGAGCAGCGGTAACTTGAAATTTTTTGGGTGTGACCTAGGCGTGCTGCCGCATTCTGGATTATCTGAAAGTTTCACTGGAGGCCTGTCAGGAGGGTGTTACAATGATCTAGTCGCGAGATGACCACAGACTACTTAACAAAATAGATGAATTGTTACTATAAACTACTGATTTTTTTAGTTATTTGATGGATTCAAATTGTGATAAAAAAAGAAATAAAAATTCAGGAGGGTTTGTGACACTCAAAGGATGTATCTACCTTTTTATGGAAGTTGCAACAACCCACGTCGGCAATACATTAAAATCACCTCATAGCCTGGCTCTGTTCCTGCAGGCATGGTGCAGACTCACTGCCCGGGGTTATTTATTTCCACCTCGTCTCAGTCCTACCTGGTTTAGGACAGCGTTGAATATCACAAACCCTCACTGCCGATGTGCAAATGGAGGCAGGGTGAATAAGGTGAGTGTGTAGGCACTGGATTAGATATTGAGCTGCAGACGGTATAGAAGAGTGCACACGCTCAGGGGAACACATACAAGAACAGTCTCATTATCTTCTCTCCCTGAACACCTGTTAGCAACAGGAACAGCATGTGCAAAAGTTTTATATTCATGTGTTGTGCGTGAAGCAGGAAGAATGCCATATGCAGATGTTATCATTTGTGTGTCAGAGATGCAAAGTGAGTGGAATTAGTAATGCGCTCATTAAAAAAACGGTGCCAGAAATCTCATTAGTTTTGACCATTTCATAATTAGACGAGAGATCTATTATTAATCTGGCCATTAAGCATGGAAAGGCTCAGTCGTGTCCGTGCCCCTTCTCACTTTCCATCCCACTGCTCCTGTTCACATGGGCTTGATTGACATTGCCAGGGGTATGTCTGTATGAAAATGAGACCTCAGCTGCTTGACCTTGGCATAAGCAGAATACTAAAAGGACGCAATGCATGCACAGAAATCCAACTTCCCTTGCAATGATAAGGAGGAGGTTTACTTACAGTTTACTACAGAAAGTGTACCTGATGCCTGTTTTAGAGTGAACAAGCTGTCAGCTCAGTCCCTGCCACTATATTTTTAACACTCATGCAAGGACACATAAGCCAGTAGCTTTTCAACACTCAACCTCTTTAATTCTGTTTTAGGTCTTTACCCAGAAGCCCATGCTGTTATCCAGTTACACCGCATTATGAATTAATCCTCCTCAGCTGTCTAACCCTGAATGTACCCCCTGCTGTGCCAGTGTGCACACTGCTTTCTGACCCCTGTCATTTGTTTTATCATTGACCCTCATTAACTTAAAATGGCCTTTGAAGTGAAAGGGAAAAAAAACGCTTGTAGTTTTTTTTTTAAACATCCATCAACTGTAACTGTGCCACACTCCTGGGTCAGGAATATACTCATGTGAGCAGTATTACTTCTCTGCACCGCTTTGCTTACTCTTTCTCAATTAGCCAGGCAGTTTTTTTGCAAAACTTTTACAAACAGACACACTTCTCTTTACAACTGCTGATAGCAACATTTTCTCTTTAACTGCTCGGTCGATCGATGACTTAAAGAAAAAAACTTCAGTCCTGTGATCTCTCATCATGACGTTTCCGCTGCTTTGGTTACAGCTTGTCTCAGCCGAAGTGATTCCTGCTAATTCAGGCCAGACCTGGAGATTTAGCACTACTCACCTCCATACTTTGTTTGTTGTAGAGTACAACATAATTCTCATATCCAGATGTGGTGCAAAGTACTTTGATCATTTTGGTGGGGCAACAACAAACTTATTAGTCAGAAAAAGGTCCATAGATCATGCATCAAGCATGCCTAGGAGATTGAGCTGTGTATGAGAACAGAAATAGTGCACAGAAGAAATTCAGTCTGTTTCCTTTCCCTCTTATTCTGTATTTATCTGCTGATATGTTTTATGGATCGGAGTGCATCAATTACTGCTTCCCTCAGGGTCAGATTGTATCTATTCACCTTTACCAAAGGAAACGTGGAAATGTCTACCTGATTGGGCAATCAATAATCTGATGCGTCATCCGCCCCGTTCATACAATCATTTCACCTCATTGAAAATGTATTGAAAATGATGTACAAAATGGACCATTGAGGCTGTACCTTTTACCATAAATCGCTGTTCTGGCGTGATTTATTACCTGGGAGCAGATATGGGTCAGTAATTGAATACATTAGCTTTCCTTTTTGCCAGGATGTAATCATCAAACACAGTATTAAGAAGTGTGTATAGTTTCTATTTTGGAGACAGGAATTTACACTTATTTTATTATTTTTTCATGAAATATTCACCGTCTAGGGTTCATTATTTTCAGTTCCACGAAAAACCCCAGGAAAGTTTTCAACCCTTTCATCTCAAATCCTAAGAGGAGGGGTGTGTGGCAGTCACAGTGCCTTTTATGATATCACAGTTAGATGGCACAGAAGTAAGAAATGTTTTAATTCATACAAATTGGCTGGTGAAAAGTTCTATTCGCAGCCTAACATTTTATATAATTTGAGCGCTAATCAGCACGTAATTTGCATTTTCTCTGTATATTTGTTTCCTTTCCACTTCAATTTCAATTTCCATAATTATTTCCCGAACTGTACTCATCACAACAGGATGTTGTTTACTGTAAAAACTGTGATAACTCGCATGTTCTCCATATGACAGTATCAACCACCTTGTGATCACTGTAGCTGTTATTCAAGGTTTTTTTTTCTTTGTGTCAGGTTCTCAGTGGACATGAAAAGAACTTTTAAATAAGTGAAAGCATTACAACGCTTTATGTCAGAGCCTGCATTGAATTTTGTACTGAATGTTTTAACATCCAACTGTGTCAGAGTGTCATTTAAGTTAGAGGTTACAGTATTCCCATAAATATAATAATGCACAAGCTATTGTGACCTCATTATACATTACTCTTTAGACAAATAGGGACATTACCATCCATGTATGTCTATGTAAGGTGGCAGATTTATTAGATTTTTTTTAAAAACAGAACTTGATGCTGCGATACCTGCCTCTTTTTCTTCTACTGTGGTCAAAGCATTCACTCATGCTGCCACTCAACATGAAATGTTTTAAAACACAGCACATGAAATCCTGATTGCTTGTTTGGATAAGTGGGTGGGCATCAGTGGCACAGCACTTGAATGGTTCAGGTCCTCCCTGTCACATCGGACTTTATGTGTCAGCCTTGTTGACTCTGTGTCCTCCACTGCTCCTCTCTCATGTGGGGTCCCACAGGGCTCTGTGCTTGGCCCTCTTTTATTTTCTCTTTATGTACTCCCATTTGGTTCCAGTCTCAGGAAACATGGCATTTCTTTTCACTGCTATGCGGATGACAGCCAGATTTATGTCCCCCTCAAAAAGTCTGATTCCTACCACTGCTAAAGTGCTCACACGACCTTAAAACTTGGATGTCTTTACATTTTCTGAATTTTAATGTAAAAAAGACAGAGGTCATGGTCTTTGGTGGCACTTCTTTGACAGCACCCCTAGTTGATCTGGGTTCTTTAACACAGTATCGCAAGCAAATTGCGAACAATCTGGGGGTAAAAGTGGATACAGACCTTAAATTTGACAGCCAGATTAAAGCTGTGGTGAAGTATTAAACCAGTCCTTCAGAGACAGTAATCCACGCCTTTGTGACCTCTCGGCTGGATTACTGTAATGCACTTTATATGGGGGTTAGTGGGTCCTTCACTGCCCGCCTTCAACTGGTACAAAATGCTACTGGCACAAGCAAGTATGATCACATTTCACCTATTTTAGCTTCACTCCACTGGCTGCCCGTCCATTTTAGGATTCATTTTAAAATTATTTTATTTGCTTTTAAAGCCTTGAATGGCCTTGCCCCATCTTACTGTACCTCTCCAAGCTGCTGCACCCCTATGCTCCTAGCCGATCTCTCAGGTCAGCTGACCAGCTGCTCCTTACAGTGCCTAAAGCTAGGCTTAAGCTCAGAGGGGATCAAGCGTTTGCCGTTGCAGCTCCAAAACTTTGGAATGAATTGCTGCTGCGCATTAGACAGGCCTCCTCTCTGTCTCATTTGAAAACTCTTCTTAAAACCGACCTCTTTTCTTTGGCTTTTGACACCATGTAGAGTGTTCATTTTATGTGTATACATGCATATTTTTAATCTTATGCAGGCAGTACATTTTATTTATTTTACTGTATTGTTTTTTTATCTATCTATTGTCTACTTCATCTTTTTATTGTGCTTCTATTGTGTTATCTATTTATTGTGTTTTATCTTGTTGTGCAGCACTTTGGAAACCTTGTGTTTGCTAAAATCGTGCTATATAAATAAAGTGGATAGGATTGGAATGCCTCCGCTCCACCAAACTGTCCAAAACATAAAGCACAAAAAGAGAAGCGGTATCAGGAGTTTACGTGACCACAATGTCCTTGTGTTGAGTCCAAACAAGAGCCCATGTTGCATGTTAACCACCTCGTTATCACAGTTGTAGCTGATAAAATTAATGCCAACACAAGGGTCAGAACAGACTAATTCATTCATTAAAATTGAAAAAAAATAAATAAATCTTTGAGCCTTAGAGCCTGCTTAGTCCAGTTACAATGCACACTTGCCCAGCCCCAGTTGTGGCCCAACCCTCCCTGTCTGCGTTTACTTGCACCCCTTCTTGACCTACCAACAACCTACAAACTGCGCAAACATTAGCTAATAGCAGCTATAGTGCGCAGCAGGTTACTTTATTGTTCAACAGTAAATCACAGGGAGTTAAAGCACAACAGCCCAAGGACATCAAACCAGAACATATTTCCTCCAGTCACCAAAATCAGTGAAATAGTTGGAGTGGTCTGGGACTTGTGCCATAAAGTGTATAGGGTGCAAAGTGGAAATGAAACAGGCCCCATTCACATTATTACAAATCGGTATATCATCAACGTGATTTAAAATCTCTTATTTTATGGTGGAAAGAGATTTCTTGACGTTCTCAACATGTGCCGCTCACCTACCAATTTTCTCTCTAATTCAAGACTCACTTTTAGAATTTGCAAAAGGATTTAGGTGAATATTTTGAAATGTTTTTTGAAAGCACTATGACATTTGCATCTCCAAGAGGTCCTTACAGGAAGAGCTCATTTTCATTGATTTATACACTTAAGGGCTCAGTGGCAGTCTGAATTAAGAACACCTAAATTAGATGAAGAGCCATCAGTGGTTAAGCCCCCTCATCACTTGACTGAGTAAACATAATCTAGGTTAGCGTTCTGTGGACCATCCTCCTACACACACATGCACACATATGCACACAATAGACCTTCTATCTGGAGCTGTCTGACGAGGATTAGTGATTGAAAAGCTGAGGCGTGGGAACCACTTCTTCTCCCGGTGTTTTCACGCTGAAATCAGGTCTCCTGAGGGAAAGGACATGAGTGCAGTTCAAAGAATGATCGGTTTTGAAAAAATGGATGTGCCGCTCGGGGATTTTCATTAGGTCATTCCCTTAAACCACAGGCTGGAGGTGCACAGGTCTTCACTGTTGAGTGCAACATGGAAAGCTAAAGAGTTTCAAATGGCTGTGTATCTGTGTCTAGGGTTGCCACCTGCAATGTGGAAAAATACCTTGCCGGCAGCCCCATTTCTGGAGGACATCAATCAGGTGTGCTGTCTGCGATTCGTCGCCCATGAGATTTTGAGTGTTGGACACTCCTGGTGAATTTTTATGCACCAACACACACACTAGTTTTTTATGCATGAATTTCAAAGTCCTCTGCTACTCTGTATTAATGTAAAGCTCATTATTATCGATGCCAACACAAAAACATACACCATACATCTGAATTGAATTTGTCTGCATGTGTGTCAATCAATCAGTGCGTCGTTCTCATTGATGCTTCTTGTCTATGAGTCATAGGACATACTGCTGTTCTTGATGGATACAGCAGGTGGGCAAGCAGGTGTGTGTGCGTGTGTGTGTAAAACAGAAGGGAACAGCAAGGTGAGCAGATTAAAGTAGTTTGTGGGTAAACATTAAAATTAGGTGGAGAATTAAGCAGAATTAAGATGGTGACATGAAAAATAAATAAAGAGGGTAATTTATTCATATAAAATATAACACACCCAACGAACTGTGCGCAGACGTGTTAAGACTTTCATATCAAAAGGTAACAAGATTTGTTTTTTAATACTAGTATTGTATCGAAGTTTCATGTGTGCATATATGAACATATGGTACACTTAACAATCTTGGTTTGGGCGTCACCCTATTGTAATCTTCTTCCATCATTTGATTTACCCTGATCGCAGATAATCAACTCCTGTGACCCTCCTCATGTCACCTTCATGTGACCTTCAACCAGTTAAACCAACTCTTTTTCTCTATACTTCCCTCATCCACCCAACTAGATTTTTTCATCCACGGACGACATTTCCACCCAACCTTTTAGCTGCTTTTGATCTTGAAATAGAAGATCAATTTAATGTCTTCATACAAGATTATTTCTGATTATTTCAGCTTAGTGCAGAAATAATCAGAAAAGCTATATATTGTTGATCTCTCACCCTCTCTCTTTTAAATTCAACCGGCCTTGGTAGATGGTTGCCCACCAATGACCAAGCTTCTGCTCAAGTTTTCTGCCTGTTAAAAGGAAGTTTTTCCTTGCCACCTTTGCCAAGTGTTTGCTCATGGTGGGAATTGTTGAGTCTCTGTAAATTATATCTAAAAAATAATATATATCTGCTCTCTATGGGAAGTATCATGAGATAACTTTGTTGTAGTTTGGTGCTATATTAATAACACTGAATGGAATTTAAATAGATGTAGATGAATTTTCATTTCTCGAAAGAACTAGTATGCAGTGCATCTCAGCCCTCCTATTGTCACAGTGGGGTACCAGGTTGGTCATTACTCTATCATGAACATTATTTATGTGTCTGTTTGACATAAATAGAACAACTAGCTAGGCAAGGCACGTCCTGGATCTATCACAGTACTGACTAGGTGCACAGAAGAAATTGATATTGATCGTTTTCAGATGAATGAGGATTTGTCAGTATATTTCCCAAGCTTTATGACTTTTCCTTTAACTGCCTAGAAGCTTGCAGCACATGAGAGGAAGTCTCACAAATTAAACTTGTCCATGTCCCCTTTGGTCTCCTTCATCTTCTGCTTCATCAGTCGCTAAATGAACTTGCAATTCTCAAATTTAGTCGCCTACTTTGAGAAGATGGCATTAAAGCTGTTTTAACTGTCTAGTATTTGGTATAACCACTAACTACCTCCTCATTTAACCCTGCAGACTTTGACTTAACATGTTATTTGATAGCAATGACCAAAAAAAAATAAAAATCTTCCTGCTAATTTCCCCCCAGCATGGTTTGTCTGTTCCCACAGCCCTCTGTGCTCTTCTTTGATGCTCCCACTGTTCCCTGCTTGGTGCCAAATGCATGGGTCCAACATGGCAAGCACAAGCTGTGATAAATCTTCCCACACGGTGTCAGGAAGTAATTCAAATAAAACATAAAGACCTTTCTCGATGTATAACATCTTGTTAATTTGACAGATCTTTGCCTTTTTTCATTTCTCTGGTTAATGTGTCACAGTTTAGCTTAGATCTGTTTTCAGGTCATTCTGGTTTTGATCCTTTTTGCTCATACTGTAATGCAGGGTTACTCTTAGTGTTAACTATGACTGTTCCTGTTTAAAATCAGTTTCAGGCTGTGGGTAAAGCAAACACACAGGAACAGCTTCCTCTGTGTAACTTGGTCTACATTAATATCCACTTCAGCAGTAAGACAACTGAACACTGACAACGAACGTGATACCTCCCTATTTTACATCATATAACTCTGCCAGTCATCATTTATATTAAAAGCCAAGATGTGCCATATTATAATGGAGATTCTGTTCTAAATTAAGCAACAAAATACAAGCAGTTAATTAAATGATGCCAATTATCTGACTAAACTAAACTAATATATGTCACGGTGGTGGCAAGGGGTCATCTACACAATAGTATGTCTGCTCTGGGTTTCCATCCACTCATTGGCCAGATTATTGTTTTTCGTGCCACTTATGATTTTGTGCTTTCACATATTTTTTCGTGCCTTCGGGATCATCACATCTTCTAGCCTGCCTGCTTGTCCTGCCTCCTCCAGCCAGAACTGTTTTGTCCCTGAGCCAAAAGATCACAATAGGTTGGCTCGTTTACTTCATACACTCGTCACAGGCTAGTAACTACATGGCCTAAATGTTATTGATAGTCTGTAATGTAAATTAACAATGTGACATGACTCGTTCATCGGTCCAGACGAGTGACCAGAGGATCTAAACACTCTGAACTGGTGATTTTCTTAATGACATTTCAGATAATGCTCAGTCCACTGAAATTATGAACCGTACCACCACCAGCTCATATTGCCATTAATCAGCTGGTTAATTGTAGCGCTCCCCTTAATAGATATATTGATTAGGGAAGGGCTTTTGGGTTCTTTATCAAATGTTGTTAACCCTGCGTAACTCAGTTTTAATCTTTAATCTTGGATCTCGTTTTACATTAAACACATGAAATTATTTAAACTCAACTCTGATGAATTTGCCTTTTAGAGCTTTAGTTTCAATACTGATTTTAAACCAAAGGTGTCTATGTGTCTCTTTAAATATGAAATTATTCTCTACTATCAGGTAAATGCAATAAAATCACACCACTCAGATTTTAGAAAAATAATACTCAATTATTTACTTATCAAAAGGATGAGTTTTGGAAACAAAAACATTAAATAAAATTATAGGAATGTCTTTCAACACTTGAAATGAAACTTACCCTTTTTTTTTCCTTTAAAGAAACACTCTTACTTTACCATATTACTGTAAGAGAATAAGTAAACTTTCCTTTCAACCTAAAGTAGATTCAGTTATAAAACCTTAATTAACCCTCTTCTAGGTAAACATATAAACAAACTCAGGTTCAGTGGGCCCACTCACACACACCTTAGCATAAGTGTCCCCTCAACCCGGCAAAACTCAGGTTACTTAAAACTAAATAAAACGTTGCAGGCCTGGATCGATGCTCGTGATCGTGGCAGCCCAAAACAGAAAGGCCGTTTCGCTCTCCAATGAGAAAAATAAAAACTTGGTACCTTAGCGATAACTCCTGGCTTGTCCGTGATCCAAACGGCACAGGTACAGGTTCAGCAGCAGGTCCAGGTCTCACCACAGCCACCTCAGCGTCTTTCCCTCCTCGGCCGTCACCAAAAGCATGCGCCGATGAAGTCCACGTCCAAGTCCAAGTCACTCTGTATCCGGGTATCGGGTCCGTCTTCAGGTCGGAAACAGCCTTCCCGCTCTTAATCAGTTAAACTGGGTTAGTTAACTATATCTGGAGACATAAATAATAAATAATAAAAGCTACTTCAGGTTAGCCTAGCCGCAGCACTAGAGATAGCGCTAGTGATAGCATTATCACAAACATACACAGTCAGTCTCTAAACTCCGTGTCGAAATGTCTCCTGTGCTCTTAATGCAAACTTGTCCTTTTACACATCGACCGTTTGTCAAACAATCGAAGAAAAAACAAGATTGACAAAGCTTTGTGCGCTCTACAGTTACTATTTAACTTGTTAGCATGCTCCTCTGTTGCTTTCGGCTCCGTGCTGAAAACCTGAATAACCCTGACGCTCCTGCAGCGCGTTATTAACCCCATAACTGCTGGTCTAGACATTTGCCAGGAAAACATTGCATTTTTTAACAAACACCAGTAGGCGAGTTGTAAAATGAAACCAGGGGGGATGGTGAAATTTTTCATTTATGTGACATATTTTCCAGTAGGGGGGTCTGGGGGTCCTCCCCCAGAAAATTTTGTATTTCTTAGATGCAATTTCCTGCATTCTAGTCAATTTTAGGGTGACTTGCTAGACATGGCAAATCCTAAATCCCATCTGATTCATAGCTTGCAGTCTCAGTTGCATGGCCTGCACAAGACAATACTATTTATCGGAAAGAAACAATAACCACTTAACTATGGACATCATGTCATTCACATCTTTTTTAAACATATTTGTAAAAACATTTTAAATATCTTTATTTGTGAATGTGCTCTTTTTTTTTTTTTAAACACAACTTTGTGTGTTTTTAAACATATTTAAATACATTTAAACACATTTTTGTTAAAAAACATCTTCACTTCAAAAAAACACAATTTAAGGAGGAAAGAAGACTTCGAGTTTTAAGACGACGCGATGTTTGAAACAAGCGGTATTAAAGAATATGAAGCAGCAGGTAGCAGCTCGCGGTGCTAAGGCTAAAACAACACAGAGTGTGGATGATTGACACCTGTCACCTGTCGACCAATCAGAGTCAGGAGAATCTATTAGTACCGCCCACATTCACCTTTGACCCACCAATGACGATCCAGAATGAAGTAAACCCAAAGGTAGTATATCGCAGCAAGAGGTCACACTTCACTGTCAAAGCCTCTTTGTCTTTATGTAACAACCAGGAGCTTCGTGACTGATTCAAACTAAAGCAGAGACATTAGCAGCGTTTCTTCGCGCTGAAATAGAACTTTTGACACGAAACAGCAAAGATCAGACATACTGTGTCATTTTGTGGATTTTTTTTTTTTTTTTTGCTACTCTTTGCGGGTTAGCTCGCCGAGTTTTCATCGCACAGTGATGAGACACATATCTTTGTAAGATATATTTTTATTTTTTCCCCGCCGCGCCTCCCCTGAAGTCCTCTGGCGCCCCCCAAGGGAGGCGCGCCTCACACTTTGAAAACCGCTGACATAGGTAATAGACTGATTATCATAAAGCCCCCCTAAATGTCGAATGGTAATTCTATTCCCAGTGTTAAATATAAGTAATTTTCACATGCATTGATAAAATGCCATAAGGGATGGAAGAAGGGATGACCATTTTAGAAGAGGGATGATTTTGACCATTTTTCCCCTAGGGGGGGGGCGGCCCCCCCCCCCCCCCCCCCCCCAACTCGAGTACTGACAAACACCAAGCACATCATACATTTTAAATGATTTTTACCCATTTTACAACTCTTCTTAAATGTTTTTTAACCTTTTTTAAACTAAAACATATCTAAATGATTTTAATAGTATTTATACTACTATTTATTACATAGCTTCAACAACCTTTTTACCGACAGTTTTAACCGGGTTACATAATGTTTGTATTATTTAGTTAATGAGCAGGCAACTGAACTGGGTTCAGCAGAATCCCAGTGACATGGCCGGACCAGGACCAGCCTCCGAGGCCAGTTTGACGACAGAATGCAGTACCAAAGCACAAAAACGTGGTTGCAGCTGGGGAATGGAGAGAGGACTTGAGTGGGATAGAAGCAAGAGGAAAGTCGGGCATCAGTCATTGTGCACTTCCGGAGGCCTGAGTGGGAGTAATGGACTGGGAGCAGGCTGGACGTCAGGGCTTATCTTTGCAACATAATACATCTTTGACTTGACGTCAGATCTGTTGTTCCTGATTTTAGTTCATTGCTTTGAACTAAAATTCTTACATATTGCTCCCATCAAATGTTAAGCCTTGATAAATTCAATGGACTGTAACTAAAGGTAAACCAGCTTAAAGTACTGCAAAACTGCTGAGCGGAGAAGTGATGTTCTTAATCAATAATCACCACCAGTGCAGTTTTCTGTTTAAGTTCCTTCTTTTGTCTTTGGATTTGATCGATTACTGCAGCGGCATCTTTCAATTACGCACACTGGCTCTTGTTTACCTTTTGAAAAGTTATCTCAACAAAGAAAAAAGAAAGTCCTAACAAAGAACAGCTTCAGAATCATGCTTGTAAGCTCTGTTAAATCTTGGCTTGTCACTTAGAAACGAGCCAAGGAAGGAAATGTGAGGAAAACAAAGGAGACGGGAGAAAGTGGAAACTGGGACAGAGACACCAGAGACAACAGATCAAGACAGATATGCCACTAGAAAGTAAAATCTTTCAGAACTAGCAAAGGGTATTTGTCTTTTTTTTTTTTTTTTTTAGTCAATCTGCCAGTATCAAGAAGACAGCAAAGAAACAGGGAAAGCCTCTCTTCAAGCGTGACCTATTGATCATGCCTCATAGCACGTCCCCGGGTGGAGCTTAGGTGACCAGTTTAGGCTGAGCGAGAGGACGAGAGCAGGGAGATAGAGCATTTACCGATGACAGACAGTGAGTCACTGGGGAAAACGTGACAACAGCAATGACTTGCAATTACGGTGGTAACCCGCCAAAGAGGAGTCCAAAGCTCTGAAGTGTGTTCAGTGCAGAAGAAGAGGATCAGCTTGTATCCTCTGATCCACAGGCTGGCAGCACAGCAGCAAACTGACAGACATTTACAGGATATACCGATGAACGAAGAAAGATTTTCCCATGTGGGACTGCACATCTGCTGTCAACCTCATTAGTGTTAATGACACATATGTGTGCAGTCACATTTGGGCCGCTCTGTGATATAGTAATATATTTAGATACACTGATTACCTTTATTATTATGACAGAAAAGGTTACAGTAATTTATCATATAGAATGAATGATTGTGGGTCTTAAAACATCGTGGGTATAGATTATTGATGCTTTATTCTTCCAAGTCCTGGCTAAATTTACCAGGAACCAGTTTTAAAACTGATAATACTTAATGTAGTGAGGAGGCCCGTGGAAGCTGCAATAACTGAGGACTTCTTCAGTGGTAAATCACAATCAGTTAAAGGTCAAGTGAATAATATTTATATGGCTGAAATGGAATTTATTATGTTTTCATTAGTGCTATGATTCTACCGTAGCCCAGAATAGACAAACCAAACACTGGCTATAGTAGGGCACATTTATCATGCCGTTTCGTGACCACTATAGTTTCTCCTTAATGCTTTGACGGAGAGGTTGAGGTGAGGCTGTTGTAAATCAGCTTGTGTACCGATGCATGCCACTAATCCTACACATTATTAGAACAATAAATAAAATGATTAATTAGGTTCACATTCAAATTATACAATAAAAACATTCTTGTAAAAAAAAAAATAAGTAAAATGAGCATTGAGCAAAGTGGAGATGTTTCGTTTGTCAGATCTGTGCCAAGACACGGAGAGAAAGGGAGTGTTATTCATCTTGTCTTTATACAGTAGGTCAGCTCAGCTCATCATTACATGTTGAGCTGCATCAAGCAGTACTATTGTTGCTATGGTTTCCTGAAGTTAGTTACCTTAACCATTACAAAGGTAATGGCTATAATCAGTAGGTATAACTTTCTGAGCATCATAAACACCCTTTAATGACTCTTCGTATTATCTGATTATCAGCCATTAGGTGTAAAAAGAGGTCTTAAAGATTTGTATCGTTAAATCATTTTCATGTGTGCAAGGAGCAAACAGAAAGTCAGTCAGCTCAGCTCAACTGTAGTGTATGGCACAAAAACCTTAAAGGACAAATTTGATGCTGTATTACAGCGAACCACTTTAATCAGGGTGAATGGAGAGACATCCTGGAATATGGATACCATGCTATCAGGCCTTTGTTTGGTGTGGTCCGGTATTAGCCATGATATAATAATCTTAAATATTCTTTAATCAGTGAACATCCTTGTCTCCTTATGTTATATTCCACCGTGCAATGTATTTGTTCCCTCTGCTGCTTTCCTCTTCATTAATTAATGCTTACAAGGCTGAAATTGATGGATGTGCTTAATGACATCCAGCGGCAGTCTGATAATCATCAGATAAAAGTCCAGCCTGAAATTATATCTCCATCATTTTCCAATAATGGATATATTACTGGTGGCTGGTTGGTCGTCATATCTCCAGTTCCTAAATGGAGTCTGTTGAATCATGGGACATTTTGACCTTGGAGCAATTGAATCAACTACAATACAATATGAAGGAGAATATAGCTTATCTCTTGAATGATACATTAGGTAACTCTACATTACAGCCAGTCACAAGCAGAAATGTACATCTGGTGTTACAGTATTTACTGTGCAGTTTCTAAGATGTTCATCACACTTTTTAATAGCACTAAAATAAATGTGGCGGAGCTACCAGTTCCGCTATATTATCCAGTAAACCTAAGTGTAATCAGCCATGAAATGTGGAAATGTACATCTCTAGTACATCTTCACAAAACTGTTGTAGAAGTGAAAAGGTAGAGATGAGTGGATGGCAGTTAAACTTGAGGGTGAGTGTAAGACCCTCTTAATAATCTGGGTCAGACTTCATATCAGACACAGTGTCCTGGGCTAATCATCTTCACTTGGCTCACAAAAAAAAACCCAATGAATGTAACCAATTCCACTCTGTTATACATTATCCCGTATTCGTGTGTGTATTACAAATCCCAGAAGCAATTGTGACGTTTATATAATGACTGCAATTATCAAGTCATTTCACCACTTGGGAAGCAGGATCAAGAGGAGATAACATGACCTGGTTACTGTATCCCAAAAGCATCTTAAGTCTAACATGACCTAAGCCTTAAAATGCTTTCAGGAAGGAGGTCAGCACAGGAAAGGTGTCAGAGGGAGACAAGGTGGCTTCAAGGGTTGGATCAAGACCATTAAGGCCAAGCATGGAGTAAAACCATTCTTTTCATTGGAAAAAAACAACTTAAAGCCCTGATGCTCAGAGGTTGTGTTCAATGAATCAGTGTGATGATATTTTGTAGAGAAACAGTTGCAGCTTTATACCAATCACTGTTCAGCTGCAACACGGAGTTTCTTCAGAGAAACAACAAAATTATAGCATGTTATCATCTAATTATTTAACATTTAAATAATTAATTTTTGGCCATCAATATAAATTGATAAATTAGTAGCTGTTATAGAAATTGTGATGGCGAACAGTTGCCTGTTCACATATCTAGCAGACAAGGAGCAAACTTTAGTTGGAGTCATGTTTCTGACCACCATTTTAACTCTGTTTTGGTCTCCATCAACTCCCGAGGAAAATATACTGCTCTTTAACTTCACCATCTGGGTCCTAAGTTTGACAGCGCTCACTAGCACATATGGAAGCTGGGTGCTTTAGATGAAAATAGCTGCCTACTGAGATGAAAAAATAAAAGACTCCATAGGTGATTTCTTTGCTGTGAGTTTGTCACTACACAGTAACATTTTACATTCATAGTCATGTTATATTTATGTTGATTAAAAACTATTGATTAGTGCAGCTTGTTGTTTAACACATCATTAACCTTTAACCAAGAGGCCGTTTTCATATTTCAAGTATTAACACAACCGATGCCCTTCATGTTTTGAGTTTTTTTCTCTTTACTGCAAACACATGCCATACTTGATGGTTGAAATATTTATGCAAATGATTGGTGATGTATAAGAAATGCATTCTTAAAGCTTTCTGAAATGGTTCCCACCAAATTGATAGGGCAGAATAATGTATTTTCATTTGCATTTGCATGCATGTGTGTATGGGTGCATACAGATAGCCTTTCTGCTCGTGTTTAAGGATGCAAGAATTGTGCTCATACCAATTTCCATACTGATTGTGCTTATCTCCATGTTATTCATTAGGCAGAGGACAATCTCGCATGTTTTTGATTTCTGAAAGATCGCATTCGCAATCATGAAAAGGAAGTCTTATCATAAAGTCGGATGTTGTTTTGACAAGCTTTTCATGAGTGTTGTTGTTGTAGTATGCTATTGTTTTAAGTTTTGTGCTCACAACTATCATACACTAACATATCCCAATAGAATCTGATACATTTTGATGAGTCTGAGATTCAAAATTTGTATGTGGATGCAAATGTATTTATTGGTTCATTATATAAATGAGTCAGTTATCCAAATGGTATCTTTAATCTTATTATAATTAGGACTTAAACCTGAAAGTAATGTTCTCCTATTGTATATATGACAAAAGGACAAACTAGATATGTCACATCTCATATAAAAACCCATGTACTCAAAGGGAATCTCACACATTTATGCTGAGTTGAGCCATTGTGAGAGGTGCTTGATGCTAGTCTGTGTGCTAATGACGGCATTACTCTTGTAAAGTTTAAATGTTGGACAGCCTCGGGCTCTGAGACAGGTGTTGCTGCATCTGAGGAATTTAAAAAGGGGACGAGAGGAACATGATGGATCATCAATCACTTTGTGCACCTCGTGTTTGGACCGTGAGGGCGGAGTGGCAGCCAGTGATCTTAGATGCTGTCTCTCATGGGTGGTAAAGTTGCCACACATAACACACCGTAACTGAAAACGTGAGAAAACTCTTCACCATAACTCTACTACTACTACCCACCAGCCTGAATTTCTTAGTTAGTTTATTTAAAAGTCTCCAGAGTGTTATGAGGCTTGTGTTCATGTCACAAAATGTAAAAGTGTGCATTCTGTCCTTTCTGATAATTCCTGAACGGCCACAACAAGCAGGAGAGCCTCTTAGGATGTGTCTAGAATAATCTCTATAAACAGATATCTATAGGCAACAAAGAGACTAACCAATACATCCGAAGGTAGATCGAAGTCATTAGAAAGACATTAGTGGATAAGCATACCAAGTGTGCTCTTGACAAAGTGAACTGAGCCAAAGACGTGTCCTCATAATTAAAAATGTTCAGGCTTGCATGCATTTTCTGACACGCAACCTAAGTTAAAAAAAAAATTAAAAATGAAGAATGAGTGCATTATATACTGTATAATAATCTCTTATTTCAGGAGGGTGAAGCTTACTAAGCATGGTGGATCAAAGCTGAACCTAGAATTGATCTGTAATGGTTCTCTATACTACTCCCTTTTGTTTTACCTGATGAAATAGCTGATAAAACTGATGGCTGGAGTTAGGGGAAAATAAGTCAAATTATTGATGTGGCACAAGTGCCACATTTCCAAAGATGTTAACAGCTTGTGTGCACATTTAAATCAAAATAGCATAAAGACAACTTGTTTATTGTTTTTGGAAAATTATATACCTATTTTAAATTTGGTGCCAACAACATGGTCCATAAACATTAGGACAGGCTCATGTTTATGTTTGTTCATTACCTCTTCCTTTAACACTTGATGTTGGATTTCAGCTGCTCAACACTCCCCCATACCACTATGGATGCTGGTTTTGAACTTCTGATTCCCTGGGTCTTTTAATTAAATGTACTGTAGAAAATCAAACATACAGATTATTTGCAATTTTACATTAAGGAACATTATTCTTAAATTATTGCACTATTTGCCAGCACAGCCTTTCAGATAATGGTGAACCCCTCTCTATCTTTACTTCAAAAACACTTAGCCTCTATGGGATGCTCTTTATATGTCCAATTATGATAGCCTGTCGCCGGTTAACCTTATTCATTGTGAGATGATGTTTTCTATGATGTTGTCTTTCATCATTTTACCACAAATTTCTCAGTTCAACATTTGATAAGTTGCCTTTTTGCTGTTAAAAGTTAAAAGTTAAATATGGTGTTTTCAATATTCCAACATTCACATTGAGTCATTGTAGATGGCAGGTTCTGGTAACAGTTTTGCAATATTCTGACCCCGGCTGCTGACTCCATATTAATATTAATGTTATCGTATGAAACCTGGACTACTGAGGACTACAGTTTAGGTCTTTAGTGATCCCACAGGGAAGGTCCGTCACTAGGTTCACAGAGTCAACCAGAAGTGATACTGAACAGCCTTAGGTATTGCCTCGAGTGTGTAGTGGATATTATGTTCATAGAACCTAAATTATAGGTTGCCAACACATGTAAGAGGCCTTTAACTCTATGCTGCCGCTTCACTACATACTGAAGTGTAGTGTATCAAAAGAAACACATTTTGCTCAACATGAATACTTTGCCACAATAAAAGTGTGTATATATAAGGATATGGCCATTTACCCACAAGACGTTCTACTTTTTTCACTGTAGAGATATTTATATATAATTCCTTCTCATAATCCTTTCCTGTTATAAAAATTGATTCACAAAGACATTGACATTTTACAAGGCCCTGCTGATTGGTAAATGCTCACCTCGTCTTTTTTGATTCTTTTTGATTTCTCTTTCAAAGACTTCCTCAAACTCACAAGCAAATCACTAACAAAAATCATATCCACACACATTTGTTTTGTAAGTGGAACAGAACTGGAGGACCAATCAGTTGTGTTGCTAATTTTAGGCTCTCCAAAAGTCTCACTCATCAAAGCACACAGATCAAAGCAGCCAGCTGTCTAATTCACCTTTTGGAAGACATTGCTTCTACATGACTCTTTTCAAAGATTACTGACACTATAAAGTATGTGCTGCATATCAGCAGTTGGACGGTTTCATAAATAGACTTTCTTGAAAATCTGGTACCGCATAAAGATTTATTGTTTTTGAGTGAGAGCATCTGTGTTTGCTTAACGCTCTGTTTTAATTCTGTCTATAAAACATGATAAAAATGTTGTGGTGTGTTCGCAGTCAGTAACAGAGGTATGGCTTGACCTTGAAGTGTTGAAACGCTTTGACTGACTGACTTACTGTGGAGATGCGTATCACGTATGGATTTCTGTGAGGCCCCGCAGTCTTATTGGAATGTGAGATCATTCTCAGTTAAGAGCTTCTTCATAACTTTAGGCTTGAGTTCCCATGCGGCAAATCAGATACGATGCTCATGCATTCAACCCTGAAATGATCAATGTGGGTCACATGACAACAAAGCAGAACACAGAGAGCACAGGATATTACGTACACTTGAGTAAACTTTAATTTGAGATGCAAATGTGTCAAATTATTTTATTTACATCTTCAGTCATATCTAGTGTGCATGACATCTATTGCACATCTGTCTGGAGAGGGATCCCTCCACTGTGGCTCTTCCTGAGGTTTCTTCCACCTTTTTTCCCTGTTAAAATGTTTTTTTGTGGGCAGGTTTTTCCTCACTCGAACCGAGGGTCTAAAGACAGAGGGTGTCACTCCCTGTACAGATTGTAAAGCACTCCGAGGCAAATGTACTTTGTGACTTTGGGCTATACAAATTTGATTTGATTTAATTTGATTTAGTAGTCCCCGCTATTGCAAAAGTAGTCAGCTTTTATCACTCAGGATTACTTAACTTGCTACTGAATTTATCATTCTGTACCATAGCCTGTAAAGCTGTGCATGTGAGCAACACACAACAAATTCAGCATTTGTCCATATGAAGCACTTTCTGATCGGAGTCAGTAAATGGTCTCTTCTAAAACCATGACAAATCACTGTTGAAGTGTTCAATAATGGCATGCTTAAGGTTATGTTTAGGCACAGAAACAAATTTCTCAAAATGGATTAAATGGCTAGTTCACTCAAGGGTAAAACATGGGATGAAAAGGTCAAACTAATTTCACAACAATAAGTACATTTATCTATAGGGTAAATGAGTCCTGGGGCGTGTATTTTACTATACAGTTTTGAGCAAGTATTTAAACTGTGGGCATCTGTCTCCCCTGGTGTTTTCATAGGTGTCACATTGAATCGTGTGAGTTCCTGTGAGATCAGACTTCTGACGTCAGAGGTGTCAGCAGGATAATCTAATTTATTACGTGGGAAAGCCCATCTTCGCCTAATCTTCTGCTGTAGGCATATTTATAACTGGGTTCAGTCAGATCCATGTGTGTGTGTGTGTGTGTGATGCCGTACTATACGCATTTAAAATTGATTAGGATTGGCAACCCTGTGAACTCACCAGTTTATGATTACACATTGTGTCATCATTGTGTAGACACGCACATGGCCACAGAGCTTTAGTTTAAATTCTAGTCAGAACTCCAAATGCAAAGCTCAATGCAGAAACACCTCAATGAGGATTAAAAAGGACGGGAAAGGTAGAAAATAAGTGATTTTGAGTTTTTAAATAAAAAAACATAATTTGAATTTATAGGAAAAGTTGCTGGTGGTGAAACTAAACCTGTAAGAAAAGAAGAAGACATAAGGCAAAATTTCCAGAAGATGGTAATATAACATCCATAGTTACGTTACGTACGTCATGAGTGTATAATCTTTTGTTTCCTTAGAATGAGTCTTTTGTATCTATAAATGGCATGGGTCATCTTCTATGGATTGTTGTCAACATGACACGTTTCTACAGGTGTCCAGAACAGACAAACAAAGCACTGGCTCATAGGTGGGCTTTTTCAAAATCTGCATCCACAGGCATGGATGTCACTAAATTCTACACATTGGTCCTTTACTTAAAGCAGCAGCTGGGCATCGAGAAATCATGCAGTGTGGAAAAAAAAGAGAAAGAAATGAAAGCAAATGATGCTAATGTGTTTCGACATAGATAAATCATATAAACCTATGTCAGGGTGAAATGAAATTTAATGCAAGTGTAGTTCATCAAAAAGCCAAGCCGCTGTACAAAAGAAGGCAGATATATTTAGAAAACACAATCAAGACTGTGCAAAATTAATGGGACTAAATTAGCTTAATGTGGCTTAAAATTAATGAATCAATTTAATTCTATTAAATTCACAGATACAATATGAGGTCAACATGAGTCCATGTGGTGATAACAGCGTTAGACAAATTTTGAGCTGTACAGTTTTGATCTTCATCAGTCACGGCCCCACATCATATACCATACAGTATGATTTGTCTTTCACATACTTTCTCTTTGTGTAGTTTTTGTTCTGCCGTCATTATTTCACGAGGGAGGGAGTTTTAATACAAGGCTCTAGTCCTCTTCACAGTGACCTGTGGCTACTTTGAGACTAGTTGAGAGATAAGTGACAGAATGGACATGGACAATTTTGAAATTATAAAAACATATGGGAAATTATTTTACAGACTGTTTTTAAACTGAATCAATCAACATTTGTATCATACAGACTGTTTTTAAACTGAATCAATCAACATTTGTATCATTGATGGATAGCACGACAATGTGTACAGATATTTATCCCAATAGTTGTGCAGTTTCCACCTAGCTCTAGGAAGCATTTTAGCATCTTTCAGCTCCTTGTTTTGGTCAACTTGTCCAAAACTTGGTTTTTATTGAGTCACATTCATTAACGAGATGAATTTAGCCAACTGTTATCACTGAAATAGCTGTAATAACTAAGTGTTCGCTATCTGCCTGGCACCAAACAGCTTACAAACCTTAGCTACTAGCTGGTGAACATTTATTACCTAATGAGCTCATAATGCAGGTTTAATACACAAATGCAAAGACACCTATTTCATCACATGAAATAAGTCAAACATTTTAAAGTTGAGTCTTGTGTGAGTTGGTATATGAGACTGTGAAAAGCCAAATCCAATGATGTCTACTTATTTTCTTCAGTACAGGACAGATAAATGAGAGTCACAACATGGTCTTTTTCCTGTTGTGCAAAAGAATAGTTCCACATTTTGGGAAATATGCTTCTACACTTTTTGCCAAGACTTAGATGAGTAAATATAAATACCACTCTCGCATTTGACTGGTAAAAAACAAATTTCCCAAAATGGCAAACTATTCCTTTAACATGTAACATGCAGACAATTTATCTTCTTTTTATATATGTAATATGTGACTGTCAGTCAAAGCTTATTACCAGCTTTATCTTCGGAGAGCTAGAATGGGAAACAGAGGTAGGGACAAGGTTTTAATAAGTAGTAATTTTAGTTTTGTATTTATTTAGGTTGTGTATTCTTTCATGTGAAGATGAGCAGACGGAGAATTTTTCATCATCTTCAGCTTATGAAGATATTTGCAAAGTGGATTAATTTGAAATGTCGCATGAGTAATGCTTGATGACGGCATCAGTCATCATCAATCAGGCTTGTCCGTATAAGGATGAGTAGAGCGTATCAAATACTCACAAGTCCACTTCAATCCAAGTAAACAAGGCACATTTGTTTTCCCATCATGCACAAAAGTAATATTTGGACAAAACATGGCTGCCAGAAGAAATACTCC
Organism: Larimichthys crocea; assembly: GCF_000972845.2. Classification (NCBI taxonomy): domain Eukaryota; kingdom Metazoa; phylum Chordata; class Actinopteri; family Sciaenidae; genus Larimichthys; species Larimichthys crocea. The sequence goes on along the minus strand of NC_040020.1, from coordinate 26,761,991 downwards.
ATGGCAGTTTTAGCCCATCACATGTCATCATGCATCAACAGAGTTGAATAGTGTTATAGAGTAATCTTCTTTTATTATTGTATTTTATAGTTATATAGCATATAATCTTTCCAAGGTCCAGCACAGTAAGCTTTAATATGGGAGCAGTTACTCAAATTCACTAGTAAGAAACATCCTGAAGATGAAGTTTTAATATCCATCTTTGGAGAACATCAGCTTTTGGACAAATGTGTTTTAAAGAACGTTTTTTTTATTTTATTTCTTTGTGATGCTTGAATGGTCTTCATCAAACATGGAGCTGGAACTGTTGAAGATTCAGTCCTGCTTTAACCTTACTGAGGCTCTAACCTTGGACCTTTTATGTGTCAGACCCGACTAATGATTATTCCACTTTTCTTCTCTTAACACACTCCTCTGTCCTTGAAATGGTAATCACACATTGCTCTCCAGTTCAGGGCAATTTTAGATGCAGCGCTACCAATTCTGCATGCAGTTCATCTCTTTCTTTCCCTCCTTCTTTGTGACCACTGGGAACCCCGGGGACTCATGGAGAAGCCAGTCATGACGAGCCTGATGGGGTGCAGACTTTGAGAAGCATGTAAAACCCTTCACTTTCTCTTTGTCTGTCAGCTTCTCTCTTCCATTACAGGAGAACTCTCAGAGAGGTCACTTATCAGATGCCCCTTTTTGTTTGTCATATTCTGTATTCAACTTGAGCTGCATGGTTGGCTTAACTGATAGCTATGCTGGCTTTTGTAGCCTTACTGGGACAACATTTTCAACATGGTGCTGAGAGTTAAACTAGTCTTGCTATCCCACCCCAGTCCTGTACAATTAGCCTGTGTTGTGCTCCACACTATCATGTACTGTGCATAATATCCTAGCAGTAGATGTACAGACAAGGAATAACCTAAATAAATGAGCAGAGAAACCTAGTAAATGTAGATGCTTTCATACACTACCAGAGGCATCAGTGGTTTGAGTATGAAAATTATATGAATCGTACAATATGGCCTTCACAATCTTTAACTCCATCCTCTTGAAATGTATTAAAAATACAAAACTTGTTTTGTTTTTTTACATCATTCCTCTTTTCTTCACCATATTTACAGTGATGCACAAAAAAAGCACTCTGTGCTCCTATGTTACACCCCCTATAGTGTAGGGCAGGGGTCTTCATCCAGGGGTCCATAACCCCTAGGGGGTCCGCAGAGGCACTGCAGGACGTCCACCAATTTTTGTCATAACAATTGACAATTTTCAGCAAAATTATTTGTGAGAATTAAAAAATATAACAAAAAATGATGAGTAAACTGCAAGCATTAAGCTAAAGCAAAGGAAACAACAAAAAGCAAAACAATTGCAGTAGAAAAATGTATCAACAGAAAAGGCAGTTCATTCCTACTGCATCAGTCTTATATACAAGTTTAGTGGAAGTGAAACAAGCAAATTCTCTATATCAAGACAAACCAAACAACCAGAACACAGGGAAATCTTTCTCAGAGCAGGTGGCAGAGCACAAAGCTGTACTCTCAGGCAGGTTTCCACCATCAGTGGAAGTAAACAGTTTCTTGAATATGCCACACCCCGATCAACTGGATTGAAATCAGCTTGGTTGATCAGCATCTAGCAAAGATCCTCACAAAGACAGGATGTCACACTCACACTGGTCACACAGAACAAACCAACATGACACAAAATGGCTGGCCATAACATTTAAGCAGTGGAATTTATTGTGAAAGAGAGAAAAATCATTTTTAGTCAACATGTAAAGGGTAAATCCATTTTATCTTTAGCTACAAAGATAATCTGCCAGCAACATCTAGCAATGTGTCACTTTTATCATTTGTAAACTGAATGTCTGCCATGTGAGAATATTAAACTTGACAAGTGTAGGAACAGTGAACAAGAGGAGCAGGCTGATTACAGACATAATACAGCCAAAAACACATATCCATATACATACCCATATATACATACAGTTGAAACTAGAAGTTTACATACACTATATAAAAAGAACAAACAACATATGCTTTTTTTTCTCACTGTCAGACACAAAATCAGACACCACTTTTCCTGTTTTAGGTCCAGTAGGATTACCAAAATTATTTCTATTTGCTAAATGCCAGAATAATAAGAGAAGTATTTTTTTAGACAATTTTTATTATTTTCTTCAAAGTCAGATGTTTACATACACTAAGATTTCTATGCCTTTAATCAATTTGGGAAAGCCCAAATGATGTCATGTCTGTGGACAAACCTGTGGACGTATTTTAAGGCACTGAAACACACTGCTTCTTTGTGTAACATCATAGGAAAGGGATAGTCAAAAGAAATCAGCCAAGATATCAGAAAGAGAATTGTGGACTTGCACAAGTCTGGTTCATCATTGGATGTCATTTCCAAATGCCTGAAGGTGCCACGTTCATCTGTTCAAACAATTGTACGCAAGTATAAACATCATGGAAATGTCCAGCCATCATACCGCTCAGGAAGGAGACGGGTTCTGTGTCCCAGAGATAAATCTGCTTTGGTCCGAAATGTGCATATCAACCCAAGAACAAAAGCAAAAAGACCTTGTGAAGATGCTGGCTGAAGCTATTAAAAGCTTGACATTATCCACAGTGAATTGAGTACTGTACCGACATGGGCTGAAAGGCCACCCTGCCAGGAAGAAGCCATTAGTCCAAAAGAAACATAAAAAAAAGCCAGATTACAGTTTTCAAATGCACACAGGGACAATTTCTGGAGACACGTCCTGTGGTCTGACGAAACTAAAATCAAACTGTTTGGCCATAATGATCATCTTTACGTTTGGAGGAAAAAGGGGGAAGCTTGCAAGCCTGAGAACACCATCCCAACTGTGAAATGCGGGGGTGGCAGCATCATGTTGTGGGGTTGTTTTGCAGCAGGAGGGACTGGTGCACTTCACAAAATAGATGGCATCATGAGGAAAGAACAGTATGTGGAAATACCGAAGCAACATCTCAAGATATCAGCCAGGAAGTTAAAGTTTGGGCGCAAATGGGTCTTCCAAATGGACAATGACCCGAAACATGGGCGCAAATGGGTCTTCCAAATGGACAATGACCCGAAACATACCGCTAAACTGGTTATAAAGTAGCTTAAGGATAGCAAAGTCAATGTTTTGCAGTGGCCATCACAAAGCCTATTGAAAATTTATGGGCAGAGCTGAAAAGGCATGTGAGAGCAAGGCGGCCTAGAAACTTGGCTCAGTTACACCAGTTCTGTCAGGAGGATTAGGCCAAAATTCCTGCCAACTGTTGTGAGAAGCTTGTGGAAGGATATCCAAAACGTTTGATCCAAGTCATACAGTTTAAAGGCAATGGTACCAAATAATAATGAAATGTATGCAAACTTCTGACTTTAAAGAAAGTAATAAAAAATTGTCTAAAAATTCATTATTCTGGCCTTTGGCGATTAGAAATAATTTTGGTAATCCTGAAACAGGATTGTCACACACATACATATACATTGGTTTTAAACTAAAATGAATAAATAACACTCACTAACTATAAAAGAATTTCGTCCAAGTAAAACTCCAGTTATTTTATTTGATTTAATTAAATTTAGCTGCACACATGTTCTTTTAAAGCGATCCGTTTGGAAGTGACTTCTCATCAGCAGCTTCAACAAATTGTTTTGACCTCAATCCAGCACCTTTGTTTACCCGCGGCTGCTCATAATTAAACTTTGATACAAGCATGTCCAGAAACTTTTCTGATTAATGAAAAAATAATACATTTTGGAGTGAAGGTACAAGAGCGGTGTTATATTGAGCACTGATATATTGAGCTGTGGCTGTTTTTTTTTTTAAGTCTTACTTCACAGTAGTTAAATTGGAGCCATGACCCACATTTCAAACAATTTAGCTGTGAGATTAAGTATTGGTGTACTTCAAAGGAAGTGAAGAATGCGTGGCCTTGGCGCCTTGAGCAATGCACACCCATCCACCTCAAAGTTGGTGGCTAACTGGCTCACATGTTTCACTGGGGAACAGTAAAGATGACAGGCAGATGAGTTTATCTTAACCAAAAGACATCCCTCCTTTGCTGTGACTGTGATACCCACAGATACCCGCAGACAGATTATCTTTTGTGTGATCATTGCATTTCCCTCTTTTCAATTTGTCCTTCCTTCAGACTTCTGGTCTCACACTTTCACTCAGCCTAACATCTCATTTTCTTTCGCTCTATCTAATCTCAGTCATGTCCTGTTCACCTCTTTGTTTCTCTCGTTCTCATTCTCTCTCTCCATCCACATCTCCCTGCCTCCTTCCATATTGGACAATCCCGATCTGAGCTTGGTTTCTAATAGGGGCATTCATTTGATGTGAAATTAGACTGAATCGAGGCTGACAGAGATGGGAGAGGGGCTGGAAATGAGTGGGTGGTTTAACTGTGAGTGCTGGTGTGGTGCTGGAGTGTTTTTGTGCACGCATGCATACATGTGTGCGGGAGAGTGACTAAAAGCAACCAATAGAGATAGCAGTGTGTCATGAAGCTCCAGCATGGTGCTCAGTCAGATCCAGGGATACTGTCACATCCTATCCTCCTCAACACTGGTCTCTGTGCTCTGTGGGCCGTTGAAGTCTATAAGACATCACAGAGATGTAGATATAAATACTACACCATCCTAGCTACACCTTCTTCATGTACCCCGAGGCATCTGCATCTGCAGTCTACTCTATTGATCTTAATCGGTCATTAAAGGGGATTTTCTTATTGTTTAAAGTATAAAATGTCAATAATCTAAAAGGTTAAATTCATGGCTTGTGACTCCTGTGAATTGATTGTGCGTAATATTTATTATTATATATAACATACAAGACTGGAAGTAGAATAAAAACTGTGAAGAACAAAAATATAGTTGGATTTTAGAAGACAAATTTATCTGGGATGAAAATGTTTTCATTTTTATTTCATTTTCCATTTGTCATTTCAATATCCAATTTCTTTTTTCATTCTGTTTTTTTTTCTGTTCTACATTTAATGATGTTTTGATTGTCCCTGTGCAGTAACACCAGTTTCAGTTTTCTCTTTTAAAAGACAAGGCTGCTGTTTTTCTGTGTTTTTTCATCGTCAACAAATCCTTAAAAGACAAAAACTGATTGTGAGTCACTCTTTCTTCTTTTTTGAAAGATTTTTTGTACCCTTTGTATAGTCGGTCATGCTGGTGTGGTCCACTGATTTACTTTGGCCATAGACAAAAGCAGATTGGACAAATTGTTCAAATCAGTTGAGATGAACTACTTCAGATGATCTGTTGCGCTTATAGACTGCAAATATTGAAATCATTGCAGTCTGCATTTTTTTTTCCATTTAGAGATATAAGCAGTCATTCAAATAAAAGTGACAGCCGTACTTGTTAGTAGGTTCAGTTCATGGTTGTTGAATTTCATGGTTTTTCAACAATAATCAAAATGTAGAAAATCAGCAGTGTCACCCTTTAATTTTCCACTAGATTTTTTAAATGTAATTCTCTGTAAAGGCGTCTTCCATACAGAAGTATGTGCCTAGAAGTCCAAATCAGCAACCTATCAACACATGGCAAACATGTGATCTAATCCCAGAAAATAAAACTAAACTAAAATTTTATAGGGGATGAGTATATTCCTGCATTAGCTTTACTTAAACTTAATAGCTAGAAGACTCTTGAGCGAGTCGCTCCAGGTCTACTACTTCACAAGCATTTACAAAAGACAGCCAGTGTGTGTGTGTGTGTGTGTGTGTGTGTGTGCTTTCACTGTGTGTAGACTGGTCCTGTCATATGTAAATCAGTGTCACTAGAGTTTTTAGAGATAGATTTAGATTTGGAAAATATTGTTCTCATAACGGGATGACAGAATCTGCACTTTATCTGAAGTAAACATTGTGGATCGGAGCAACAGTGTTAGACATGTGTTAATTAATAATTTTTAAAGGGATATTGCACATTTATCACGTGTCATTCAAGTGTCAGAACACTGGAAATCTGAGACTTACAGGCTATAAACTGTACACATGCTGAATGCAGCTGTCACTCATATCAACATGAGGCTGCTGGGCACTGAGACAGAAAAAAAAAAAAAACGTAGATACTGTTTGTGCGGTTCGTCCATCCCCCTCACTCACTATCTGACACACACACTGTACAACAACACAACAAACTCATGCTTAGTGTCTCCTTGCACACATAAAAGCATACACTGCTGCCCCTCTCTGGACATCAATTTGAATTACACCTCATTTAAAAGCAGGGCAGTTCAACGATGATCCTGCTCCTTACTCTGTTGTATGTCAAAACCTTATTGTGTCCTTTGAGAAGATGGTTTATTTTTTTTCTCTGTGGAGTCTCAATATTTCATAATCTAGTCGACAAAATTTCAATTTTGAAAGTGAAATGGGATATCTATCATCATTTTACACCTCAGAGTGGTTTCATTTCATTTCATCACAGAGCTCAAGGGCATATGTGTGTGTCGGGTGAAACATTAAAGTCTGATTGACGACTTTCGCACTGTTTTTATTGTTATTTCATAGTCTTTCACGTGTGTCTGCTGGAATGTCTAAGGGGTGAAACACAGTATTTCTTAAGAAAAAGGCAACAGTGTTGGCAATATGGGTAACACCTTAATGACAGAAGTATATGGTGACTTCTGTTGTTGCTCCCTCTTGTGCAGTGGATGCCAGACCTTTTGACTTAAATCCTCAAAACTGAGCAATGCCCTGTCAATGTAGAGAGCTGTGACTATACCAACATGAACCTGAGATGCAGTTTATGTGTGTGTGTAATTTACACAAATAAAAAATATATCAATAGAGTCAAGAGAACAAATGAAAAACAACTTTTATAACATTATATAAGAAACTCTAGAGCTTGAAATAAGGAGAAAGCATTTGTATGTGAATTGTGTGCAGTTTCACCAGTATTTTTAGTTATTCCTTCTCAAAAAGATTCAGTTGAATTATTTTTATAGGAAGTACAGAGGTATATCTATCTAAGATTACACAGAAATAAAGCAAATGTATTGCAGTAATATGTATATTTTCCTCTCCTGTTAATAATTTCATGACCCCTCAGGTTTATCTTGTAACCCCTCTGTGCGTTCTGACATTCAGGTTGGGAACAGTCCTTTAGAATCTGTAACTGCACTCAGACTTTGAACAGGCTGCTGCCATCAGCTAAATCTGCACTAAACAGAGTGTGAACATTTCAAATCATCTATTTTAATGTCATGTTAAACAATTCTCTTCAGGAATTATTCTGTCTGTCTGTCTGTTTTTGTAGCTGTGGAAATGATACTGTACACATGGAGCTTTGAGTTGTTGCTGCAAGTGTAATGTTATTGAAACTGATTATATAACTGCAGTAATAAAACTGCCAAGCCTGCGAGATGGACATTCTGCAGAGTAATTGGGTCAGTGCTGTGCCCTTTCAGCTTTTTCCATTTGAAGTTGTTCTTTATGCTACAAAAATGTTCAACAAAATGAATCATCAAAAATAACATGCCAAATATGGGAGAAATGTATCTCGTACAACTTTTTACGTTAATAAGTTGTGAAGACATCAGTACTGACAAACTGTATGGATTAAAATACAAGACAAACAATGCATGGATCATTAAATATTATGTTATATTACTGTATGTGGATATTTAAAGGACCGGTTTGTAGGATTTATTGGCCTCTATCAATGTAGTTACTGATTGCAACAGCCTCATCCTTATCCTACCAGACATGAAACATCCTATCTAGAGCCAGTTCAGTTTAAATATTACAGGACAGTCATGTTGGGATACTTTAACTTATGGCTCACTGTGATAAGTTCTGTAAAGTACTTCAGTGCTTTGTCATTATCAACCATCTTACGAGATGCATAATATATGGAAAATGTATCTCATGCAATCCACCTACTGTAGCGACTGAACCTGAGCAAAAGCTCCTTTATCTGAGCCATTCATTAGAAATCCTCAGATAAATGAACTCTTCCTCCTTCATTTGGAGCTCAGGCGCCTCAGCTCTATCCAGCCATTGATTGTGCTCAATAATTCAAATTATACCACTGAAAGAGAGCATGCAATCCATCATCAGTCATGTCGTTTTGGTGTTAGGAAATGACCCTTGCAGGCATGCCAGCTAAATCATCTTATGACATTATGGATGGGGTCATTTGTAACAGTGTCATGCTATGATTACTACTTTGTTACAATGGATCCTTCTGACCTCAATGTGATTCAGGAAGTAGAGTTTTTCTCATAATAAACATAAAACCTAAATGTATTCTCATAAGAGTTTCAGCCCATAAAGTGATAAGCTGTTTTTTGTTCATTAAAAATAAAAGACACTGAAACAACTAAATTTAAACCAAATCCACAACTCTAACTATATAATTTAGAGTATTATCCTCATAATAGATTAGAAATTAGTTTTAGTCTAGAGGTTTACAAACGTGCAGTGAAGTCAAATGTCTGTTAAGACAGTCAAATGAAGACGAGACTAATTGCCTTGTCAACTCATCGTAAAACACGCTTCATTTAAACATGACAGAAACCCTTGGTTAGTTTCAACGCTCCAACTTGCATGAAAGATGCAAGTAAAGATCTATATTAAGATATTTTGTTTCCATATTCTGGGGAATATAAGCATTAGATTACTCGTATGTCAAGGAAAACTCCAGTTGGATGACAATGTTGTTAGTGACTGCTGGACATGTGCAGTTAATAGTTTTTTTGCTAAGACATAATTGAGTCAATAGTTATCACATGATTCTTTTTCTGACCCATTGTCATTGTCACGTGATGCTTCTTTTCAAATTAATTGATATTGTGAAATCTGTTTATTTAAAAAAAAAAACAGCAACATACACAGTCAACAGATGAGCGAACACGCGAACACACAATAATAAACATCGAGACATGTAGTTAGGGTTATACACTGAAAACTGAAAATTAAAAATTAATCTTCAGATTACATTCTGCATGTGTACAGGGTTGATTGTTGTTGTAGTGTTTGTAAATGTAATGAATATGAAAAAAAAATGTTGTTATTAAGCTCTGTCTGCACTTCTGAAGGTAAGGGCTCGTGAATTTCGTTACAAGGCAATGCCACAAAAATCTCTTGTTTCTCCATGTATCATACAACGATAATCTTCAGCATGTTTTTTTTTCCACATGATTTGTTTCCTCTAGAACTACAACAAAAACAAAATCAGAAATGCCACATAAAAGGACATAAATCAGTTGTAGATACAGAATATATACAGTAAAGCCTATAAGAACATGGCAGTGACTGATACCAGGGCAGCAGCACGATTTGATCCCTGTTTAATCCTTTTAGTAATCAATGTCCCTAAATGATGAGTTCTAAAACTAATACACTGCAAATGTATGACATTAATTTCACTTTGATAGCATCAAAGCTTTGCATTGCTGTTGCATTTTAATATTTGATATATGTGTACAGTAATTTTTGTGTTCTTGAAGGATAAAAATATAGACTGTCATGCACTATTGGCTCTATTCAATACAATAAAAAACAAAGAAAAGATCTCCGTTTATTATTTAGAGACTTAGTTTTTGTAATTATGACACCAGGGTCACTACTCTCCCTCACTTCTTAAAGGTATTTAATCATTATCCACCACATTTTAGACCTGGGAAGGAATTGCTTCTGTCAAGTGGAGCAGGTGCTAGTCTTTATGAAGTCTGAGGTGTTCTCTTTTCCAGTTTGATCCAGATGCCCTTCTCCGGTCGCAGGATGAGCTCTCCTACCGGTCGCAGCTCTTCGCGTGTCTGACAAGCTTCAACATTAAAGTTACGCAGAATGGTCGACAAGACCACCTTCTCTTCCATCATCGCAAAGCGTTGACCTGAGGAGCATTACAGTGAAACACACACAGCTGTAATTAAGGATGTGATACACAGATTTAAGAGTGAGAAAATTCAAAGAAAGTTTACATGGAGACAGATGCAGTAAACTATAAATGAAAGCTGCCCTGGTCATACCGATGCAGTTGCGGAGTCCAGCAGAAAAGGGGACGTATGCATACGGAGGCCTTCCCGTTGAATTCTCAGGCAGGAAGCGTTCAGGCCTGAATTCCTCAGGGTCAGGGAAGTATCGCGGGTCACGGTGGAGAGCATAGGTAACGACAACGGCATTGGCCCCTTTGGGTACCTTGAAACCATCTACAGGCACAAATTAAACATAGTAACTGTAGGAAAAGCTGCTCTTTATTAATCACTAAACATGTTTTCTTGATATAGTATCATTATGTATTTCACTGCCTCGCTACTGGAAAACTAGAAAACATTTGAACAAAGTTGCCAATTAGACTGATGTGATGCCATACTTCAGATATCTTTGATGAAAAAGTAGCATTGGAAATAAAAAGTGAAGCAAAAAATGCAGACTTTACTAGAACATCCATTTTTCTGATTGACTATTTACCACAAACTAGAAGCCCTGGTTTATTCATTTGAGAAAACTCACTAACTGTTAACTATACAACAAAATTTGACATGACATGAAAACTCTTTTTGAGATGTAAAGGAAGGAAGCTTGTCTTCGGATTAAAGAATACCATTGTTTTGATGATATTTGCAATCAAATATCATCATCCATCTGTAACTCACTGATGTGGCAGTCTTCTCCAAGGTTGCGGCCAAAGAAAGGCACAGAGGGAAACAGTCGCAGGGCCTCTTTGATCACACAGTCCAGATATCTGAGTTTCTTCAGGTCCTCTGTGTTAACAGGACGGTCAGATGTACCTTTACACGTGAGACAGAAAACACTGTCAAACTTCTCAGCGCAAAACATAAACAGAACCGAGTGTAGATGTTTCTGTTAATGAGTTTCCTGCTGTTGCACTTTCTCCTACTTCTACACCTTTGACCTACTCTCTACTCTTCCTTCCTTTTACAGTAGATATGAGAGACCAGTTAAGAGTTTTTATTGCAATCATTTGTACAGTATAGACATTTGCGGACAACAAATAAATGCTTTAATTCTTAGGGACAAATTTAGGTTCCTAAACTCTTCTGTTATGACCTAGATTACGTCATAGAAAAAAAAAATGCATGGAGGCCGTAGTAAATCCACACAGCAGTGAAAATAATTCAATTATTTTCTATGTATTTTGGCAACAATTTTCACAGCTATTATGCCTGTTTAAGCTCCCCTTGACTAGAAAGAACAAATGAGTCTGAGCAAAGATGAGTCAAATGGCCTTCGGGCAAGAAAATAAATGATGTCATGAAAGTGAGAATGCGTGCGGTGACAGGGGAGAGGGCATGTTACTGTTACCGAACACCTCCTGAAGCTCTTGTTGAACTTTGCTTTGAGCCTCAGGGTGGGAGCCCAGCAGATGGAGGACCCAGTTCATAGCAGCTGCTGTAGTATCATGCCCCTGCATGAAAAAGGACAGCGAAATACAGAAAAACAGTACATTTTTAAAGCTGTATTAAATGATTTCATTCTTATTTGAGGGGGTGGGCACCTGAGGCAGCAAAAACTGTCTGTGAACTCAACAATAAAATATGAAGTCATTATACTTGTGGTGACAAACCCATATCATTACCACAATCAGCTCCTTTGGTTTTTGATCCATCATTAATATTAAAAAAAAGAATGAATAGTGCAGCGTTAAGTATTTTTTCTCTCATATCGTTGCATTTCTAACCACTGACCTCAAACATAAAGGTGTCCACTTCCTCCTGAATGTCCTGATGGGTCATCTTGTTTCCATCCTCGTATGTGGCCTTCAAGAGCATGTCTAGAAATGCTCGCCTTTTCTTTGTGCCCTGGTCAGAGTCGCTGTCTGATTCATTATATTGAATGTTCTCTGCTCTTTCATGTATCACCTGAAATTAAATGAATGGTATGGTTATGGTGGACTTAAGTGTGTCTCGTCTCTTTTTATTTAAATGTGAAAAAAAACCCACTGATGATCAAACCACTTCCTCCATTGCTCACATTGTACGTAAAGGAGTGTAGGATCTTGAGGATCTTGTCATGCTCTCGGCCCTCACCAAAGTAGTTGTATACAAAGCCAGACCAAAACCAAGGTGTCCTCTGTCTGCGACTGATAATGTCACTCATTCTAGGCACAAAAATATGAAAATAAATCAGGAACTCAATGATCACCTAATTATTCCTTTATTATTGTCTGTATTTGTGTGATAGAAAAGACTATAAGGACTCACTTGTACACACTTTTGACATACTCAGACTCAGAATTACTCTGTGCATAAATTTTCTTTCCCATTGCAGTTTCTGAAAAGGTATTGTTTAAAATGTAAATTCACTTTTTAATAAAAGGCTCTGGGTATTGTTGTGGAAATTTTCATTTATGGGGCTGAATTAAAGAGAAAATCATCTTTTTAAGAGTTTATTGCAATATTCATGAAAATGGATCCCAAAATGTGTCTTTTTGTTATGTGCAAAATCTAAATGTGCATGCAGAATACTGACCACAGATTATGTCCAGAGCACACAGGGTTACGTCACTAAAGCAGTTGAATGGACCCTTCCCTGCCATCTTGTTTAGCTTCTCCACCAGGATCTCGGTCTGCTCGTTCATCACTTCCAAGAAGTCCGTCAGGATGGAGAAGTGGAAGGTGGGAGTCAACATCTTTCTCCGCTGACGCCACTTTGGCCCAGTGCTTTAAAAAAAGACATCAAAGAGGGTTTAAGGGTCAGAACACAAGACTCATGTACATATTCTACAGAGTGAAAATGAACTAATGGAAATTCCAAATATAGATCCCTCAATGTTTTTTTTAAGGTGAGTATCACTGCACTGCATACCCAGAACCTGTTTACACTCACTGTACAGCACTGGCACTGTAGTATAGGTTAATGTTAATTTTAATGTATGTTCTATCTATTTATCTGGTACCCAACCTGGTCCCAATCCCCAGCAGGGGTCACCAAAACTTCACGGAAGGATTGTGAGGCTTTGTTGATTTTAATTTTAGGTGTAAGAAAATGTAAAAATATACATAACTGTATATATATATATATATATATATATATATTGTATATGTAGTGTATATGTAGTGTATATAAGTTGGACATATCTCAGCAGCACTTTAATTTTTGTTTAGAAATAAACATAAAAATAATCACATGACTGATGTAGTGTTGGGTCCTCAGTGAGTACTCTAATAATTCTTAACAAAAATATAATTGTATTATATATTTCTGACTATATCACTTTTTTATTGTCATTACAAACCATGTATTTGATATGTTTTTGTTAGTTAGTTTGGTTTAAAGATCATGAATGTATCAGGACAACTCATCTCTGAAGAAATATTCAATTCATCCCTTCACCATTTCTGTTAATTGTACACTTTATCAGTTGCTCTGTGCCATGATAGAAAGGGTACCTCAAGGAAAAAGGCTGCGAACCAGTGGTCTACAGTATATCTGCGACATAGTGATAGTCTTATATATATATATTTATTTGACCAAAGCCATCGTTACCTGATTTCGAATGCTTTGACATTTTGGATGTTTTTAATTTTTTTGTTTGTTTGGCTGTTATAGTTTATTGTGTAGAGGAGACCCACAGATACATACCTGGTAAGAAGACCAGTGCCAAGCCAAGGGTGGAGGAAACTGTATATTAAGGCTTTTTCTATATGAATAGGGTTGTTCAGAACCGGCTACAGAAGGAAAATAAATAAACAAATGAGTTATCAATTAAATAGTTCAAGCTTAAACTGCTGAAAGGTTTTTTGTTCAACAATGGAATGGTGAGGTGCAGGACATGATGTGACACGGTTGTCACATGCTTCAGTATTTGGTTGTTGTAGCCGTCTGTAAAACACTTCACTGAATCTGAATAAAAATACTGTGTACTCCTGTTAACTCACGAAGATGAGTGCATCAAAGACATATATTCAAGATTTATTTCTACCGTATGCACATTACCTCAACAGTTTCAGCATGAAACAGAACCAGAAATGGAACTGTTCCCAGCCAGAATTTAAGCAGCGGTACATTAGAGTACTCAGTGGTAATTTCCACAATTTGTTTAAAGAAATCTGTAAAATAAAAATCAGACAATAATGGTGCAGGCAATTACATCAATTTTCAGTCAAAATAAAATGTTGTTGACTTTGATTGTGCCTCATGGTCTAGGCCTTGACAATTTATAAATCAGCCTCCTGTAGTAGCATGCTGAATGTTTTCTTACCTCCTGCATTTGTTTTGAACTGCAGTGCATTTCCAATGAAGGGATATGTTCCCTCCAGCTCTGGAATAGGCTTCATCTGAAACCATTTGTGCACGTAACTGCTGAGCAGCAGCTTGTAGGTGATGTAGGTCAGAGCAGCAATGAAAAGGCTTACTCCAATTAAAGGTATTGAGTAACTACCAGCTAAAACTGCCATCTTTGTTGCTGTGTGTATGCGCACTGTATGTGTGTACTGAAGCAGCAGTACCAGGGTGTTTTGTCACGCCTTCACTATCAATGTGATGTGAATTCTCTGCTTTTGCTCCTCCTTTTTTCTGCAGCCAATCCCCTGATAGCTTGCTAGGTTAAAGGTCCCCACTGTATTTATTGTCATTTATCGTACTCGATCATGTTATATAATACTTTAAAAGCAAGAAGGGGATATATGTCCTGGGAGATAAATAAACATGATTACCTAGTTCACCTGCCCTGAACAAGACCTTTGTCCTTCTATCCTTGTTTGGTATTTGTCTTCATACAGCCACGTCCACTGTGACTGGCTAATAAATAACCTCCTTATCTCAGTGACAGATACATTTTATGATTATAACAGGTTTTCACTGTTGTGAAATGAATGTAAATAATATGTGAGATATCACACTCATTCATTCTTCCTACATAAACACTTGTTGTGAAGGACTGGAGCCAATCCCAGTTAACATAGAACAGAAGAGGCAGGTTCACCCAGGACAGGTCTGATATCACAGTTTTCATTAAATCTCAGGCATTTTAGTCTTTATTTGAAAGACTTTTATAGAATTTTTAGTCATATAACATATATGCTATTTCTTGAAGGAACGTGGCCTCATTCAAGTTTCTAATTAGTAACTGTGGATTGTGTAAATTGTATTGAAGTTCTATAAGCTCATGTTTCTATTGGGAATGTGCAGTCACCAAACAATTATTTTGTTACATAATAATGCTTTGTACTAAATTCTGTTTTGTACTGTGTAAATTCTTTCCATTGAACTGATCACTGCATTACTAACTACAGGTACTTCCTTCAGCAGATCAATCTGTTTTAATCTTGATGGCAAACCAGTCGCCGTCCGACCTGGCATGGAGATCTGATTATCCACATATTTGATTTGGCAGAGCCATTTTTACACCATGCCCTCCATGATGCAACCCTAACCCTAACTGGATCAAACCCCCAACTCTGTTATCATTTGGCAACATGATCTACCACCAGAATCACAGTTGCCGCAAGTGAAAAAAGAATTACTTAAAGCTGCACTAGTTAGTATTTTTATAAATTTATATTTATATATATATTTTATTGATTAAATGACAATTTGAAATGAGAAAGGAGCTGGTCACAGTGATGACCCACAGAGCATTATCACCAAACTCTGCAGTTCACCTTAGTTCTCCTCCATAGAGCGTTTGGGTCATTCACATCACTGTCATCAACCTTGATTTAAGCAGCAGCAGGCAGCTATTTTCTGTTTGCAGCCTAAAATTTCTGAGTCGCTTAACCTAATTGGTAGCACCATAAACCATTAACTTAGTAGAGCATTTAGCAACTAAATAGTATATATTTGAAGAGATAAGAGTTGGCCAAAAAACAAAATACAGAGGGAATATTAAAGTCCTTGGGTGGTCAGAAACCAGATCAATACTAATGTTACTCTGTGTCTGCTGGATGTGTACTGCCTGAGAGCTTTAAAATCTTAAAATAATGTGTTGTTTTTCCAACATTATGCAGGGACATGATACCACAGCAACCTCTATGAGTCCTTCATCTGCTGGGCTCACACCCTAAGGTTTCAGGAGATGTTCAGTAACATTAACCTGTCCTCTTCCCTGTCACTGCACCGCACATCTTCTAACATTCATAGCATTTTTTATTCCTGAATGCCATTTGACTTTGCCTGATCAGACAGATTTGTCAACCAATCAGTTGGACATTGCCACCACTCTAACCGATTTCCATGTGAGAAACCATCACTGGAGATCAACATATCCGCCTGAATCTAATGTCATAAGTCGACATTGATGTGTAGCCACGCCAACATACTGGTTTTGAGTGCGGACCAAAGTAAAAAATCCTGCCTGCAGTCCGCATTGGACAATCACTTTTTCAACCAAGAGACCACTGTTTCATGTCGTGATGCCAAACCAGAATCAGCCGATTCAAAGATCTCGACTCAGGGAATATTTCATTAGGCTCATTTGTCTTTGCCTTTCACTCTTAAACATACATTTTATCGAAAACATCCCATGACATGCCACTTAAACAATACAGAACTATTAAACTCTTATCTAGAGTTTAATAGTGGGAAGAGTAGAGAATATGTCAAGGGTGTGGAAGAAGGAGAAAGCGCAACAGTAGGAAACTATGGAAGAAACGTCTGATAACCATCTGATAAGTGGTGTACATTCACTTTATACAGATAAACAGAACAGTGTTTACTGTTAATGTGCAAAGCTTAATGTGAACACCCATAACATAGAAAGGCCAAAGAAGTTCAGGTACCTAAATTGCGTCAAAGAAGCCCAGAAACAAACAGGGCCTCTCAGGATTGCTACATCCAGTTAGTTTGGTGAAAGAGTGTGTCTGAGCAAGGTAAAGTTGGCATGTTGGTACAGGAGTAAACAAATCATAGCCAGTTAGCAATCTGTCACATCTGTCTCAATTTGCATTTATATTTGACATATTAGGTTCAGGTAGTAGTTCACATTTATTACAACTGGGCATTTTATTTGCATAGCTCTGGCTATCATTCCAATCTGTAATAATAACAGGGCACTCAACAAGTTAAAGGCTGAGTTCCTGGATTTTTGAGATTTTTCATCATCATAGACTTAATCAAAAAACATGTACGTTGTTTGGAAATAGATCCAAATAGTGCATCATGTAGCTGTCTATCAACAACTATACACTATATCCGTGCCCTTAATAATGTTTTAACACAAACTGTACTAATGTTATTTCATTTTTAGTAATGAGATCACCTAAGCATTTATAGCATTTGAGAATGTAATGAAAAGCTTTATAAATTGTAGAATTTGTGTCTATTCGTTTTGAAACACCTAACTGATAATTAACTAGTAAATAAATAAATAAATAAATGGTGCCACTACACTGGTATCAGTCACTGCCAACCATTTTCTTACATGCTTTTTAACAAAAACTGTACAAATAAACATTGATATACAACTATTTTATGTCCTTATGGACATTTTTTTATCTTTGTATGTTTATAGCCACAACTCAAGAAGATATAACATACTATTGGGGAAGAAAAGCTTGAAATGTTTTATTTTGAGATTTTGTATGTAGAAAGAGAGGAATTACTGCATAAAGACAATTGATGAGTAAATGAAGACTTAAATTATTTATGCCATCACTTAACCAGACTGTTTTTTGTGCTTTTCTCTTAGCTATATTATACTTAATATTACATACAGTAAATGACTAAACAAGGCTTATCAAAAACTGTACCGCTGGAGTTTAAAACATTGGAGAACACATTGATTTCTGTTATGATTTAAAGTACTTGAACAAGCAAATAACAAATATGCAAAAAATACACACAAAAAACATACTCTTTATAATAATAATATAAAGAGACGCAACAATTCCACCATGAGTAAGCACTTGGCGACGGTGGCAAGTAAAAACTTCCTATAATTGATGCAAAGCTGCAATGCAATGAAAATACAAAATGACTTGAACAATTTACTGTAACTATATAAGCACAATATTCAGACAGAAGGTAGAAAACAATCTGCAATTGGTAGCAATTAGCAGTAATTGAACACACATCGGTAATTATTGTTACACTTCCTATTAATTCCAATGGAATATAATCACTCCTGCAATCGATTAGTCATGCCAAGTGCTATGAGGAGCTTCTGGCGAAAGGCCGGTATCCTCTCCTTGTGAATAGGCCAGTCCAGGATGCAGCATGGACGTAACATGCCCCTGCGTAGGAAGAGTGAACGGGATAACTTGTAGTCGTGAACATCCTGCAGGAAAACCAGAACCACAGAGTCCCTGCTAGCTTCAATGACCTGGTGAAGTGCATGATGGGCTGTAAATCTGGATGGGTAGGAGGAGAGAGAAACACCTTTGAGAACTCAATTCATCACAAGTTTAAATAATACCAATACCAATGTAAGTCAGACATAATATACTACACATCACAAAATTCTGAATGACATATTTTGATTTAATCTTTAACCTGATAATTGATATATTACAAAATAATATAGAAATCAAGCAGTGAATGATTTACCGTCTACACCAGGGATCTCTGAGAAGACTTTCAGTGATGACAAACAAGATCTTTCGAGACCTCCTCATATTATCCACAATGGATTCAAGCTGTGACATGCCAGCGACTGAATCTCGATCCTCCAAACAAAACTTGCAATTTTCAGATTTCTCTAAGGGGGTCATACTTCTCTCCACCCAAATGGCATCTTCCTCTGCATGTATGACGTAAGCATCATACTTAAATAGCCTACCCTCTTCAGCTTTGGCGTCACTAAATCCTAATGTGCGATTGATCAGTATGTTACAATAAAACTGAATCCTCCAGCCATGGAACCGTACCAGAAGTGCGGTAACAATAAGCATGATAACAGCTGTGCTGCTCAGTATGTAAAGAGCCTGAAATGGGGTCATATCTTTGCACGAGAGGCCGTCAAAATCCATGATGGAGTGGTTAAAGTAAGCTAGCGGAGTGTTGCACATATACTGTTCCCTGAGACCTGGCACATTGGTCATATTTGTGTTATTCAACCATGTTACAAACCAAAGGATGCTCTCACATGTGCAATCAAATGGATTTTTGCCCATGATGAGCAGGCTAAGGTTGCTCATGGGAGTTTTGAACACTTCGGGCCTCACAGCTGTGATCGTATTCTTCTCTAAAAATAAAACCTCCAGTGAGTTCAGATCATCAAACACTGAGTCCTTGAGATTATTGAGAAGATTGGAACCCAGGCTTAGTTCACGGAGGTCATGCAGCCCTCTCAGACCCCCTGCTGGGATTTCATCCAGTCCGTTACTGTCCATCAGTAAGGTTTTCAAGTTTGGTGCTCCTTTGAGAAACAACACTGGACCACCTAGGTTGGCATTCTTCCACAAACGGGCTAAGTTATTGTGTTGGAGCTTCAGCACCTTCAGGTTCACAAGCCCCTCCAACAAATCCTCTCTGATGTTAGCAATGTTGTTGTTGCTGAGATCCAGGATGGTGAGGTTGGGCAGGGGTTTGAATGGAGATGGATGCAAGTCCAAAGCTTTGACTGTAAGGCTTTTTTCTAAAGTCAGGACCCTAAGATTGGGCACATTAACAAAGGATGTAGAGCTCAGATTGACTTTCATGTAGTTATTGCCCATGTAAAGCTCTTGAACTTGGTCCAGTCCCTCAAATTCTTTGCCAGTGAAGATTTGGCTGATGAAGTTGTGATTTAGAAAAAGAGTAGTGAGGTTTCTGAAAACGGAGAAGGCCCCAGGATTAATTTGTGCTATAGCTGTTCCTGTCAAATTAAGCGTTCTGAGGGGTGATCCTGCTAGTGAAGCTAAGGTCTCGTTGTTGATGTTTTTGAGTGCGGTACTCCAGCTCACATCAAGTTCTTTAAGACTTGTCAAACCTGTAAATGTGTGTTTTGTGATATCCTGAACTCTACTGTTCTGTAATATCAAACTCTCCAGGGCACTTAATGGTTGAAAGGAGAAATCATCAATTTTAGCAGAGGTATGACTTTTCCCCACAGCTTTTGTCAGTTGGAGTTTTTTCAAACTTTTGAGGCCCTGAAATGTGTCCTTGGTCAGATGCTTGATTTTATTGTCCTCCAAAATCAGAGTCTGAAGTCTGGTCAACCACTGAAATGAACCTTCTTCAATTTTAACCATGTCATTATGGGACAGATCCAGAAAGGATAGAGATGTATTCTGTAGCCCTGCAAAGGTTGTGTTTGCGAGGGTGACAAGATTCATGTTCCGAAGAGACAGGGCATCAATGGCTGTCCCTGACAACTCTTTGCAGAGTTTAGCGATAACCAGGGTGCCCATGTTGCTCTTATCCATGATTAAAGTATGTAGTCTTGAAATGGGCTTAAAGCAACCAGGCTCCAACTGTAACAAAACAATAAAAAAGGTCTTGCAGTGAGAAAAAAGGGAAACAAAACAGACAACTGAAAGTAAGGTGCTACAATAATGCTGCTTTCGACTGAAGTTTCAATTTTGACAACACCATTCATTTCCTATTTCTTAGTAAGTTTCTTACTATTTTTAGAGGCACCGATGACAGGTTGAGGACTTGTAGATTGGTCGAATGGTTAAGGAACGAAAAGTCATCTTTCTTCAGAGTGGTGAAGTCATTGGATGCCAGATTGAGGTTCACCAGGTTGGGCAACTGAGGTTGAGTGCCGAGCTTGGCTGATTTTAGTTTGTTTATGGAAACATCAAGAAATTTCAAGCTCTGTGAATTATGAAAGAAAAAAACAAAAATAACGTATTATTTAATGTCATGTATGACAAACATATCACACAACTTAACCCCTAGCAGTGATATGGTTCCTACTTTTGGTGTATAGAGTTCTTAATGCCATACTCCAAAGCTTATTTGTACAGAGCCCCTGTGGGGTCAGCTAAGGAAAGAAAAGTACTGTGACTTAATGACTTTTGCCAGAAGATGTCACTATATAGTAAGAAACAAGCTGCAGTCATAAATAATATTTAGTGCCCACATACTTTAAAAAAAAAAATCTATATTTAATCATAACATTTCATTTAAAATATGTATAGTGCCAATTCTCCTATATACAAATATACAATATACAAATAACAACATATTAATGCTACAACCACAATAAAAAAATAATAATTTGGCATTATATTATACCATGTGCAGTGTCAATAAGCAAAGTGAGTAAGTATTTTGAGTTAATATCAAATACAGATATAAAATGTATGTGGGTAGTAAATGTTCTACATGAGTGACATTTGTTTCTTATTGTAGTATAGTGACATCTTCTGGCCAAAAGATGTAAGACATATAGATCTACAGTACAGATTTACACATCTCCTGCACACTGATAGAGAGACAGCATGAGCAACTCACCTGTTGGCCTGCACCGCCTACACTATATTCATTTAAAAGAAAATGAAATGACTGCTTTAGTATAGCTTTGCTTTCAATACTTCAGCTACTTTAGCTTTACTTTAGCTGCAATATTGGCCTTAGGTATTGATTTTGATTGATTGATTGATTTTATTTAGCTGATTTCAGTACTTGTATTTTGATGCTGCATGTTGCTGCATTTACTTGGATTTCGATAAATATGCTCATTCACTTCCTTGAAGAGATTTAGATGAGAATCAGATCTACATAACTCTCATGTCTGTACAATAAATATGGAGCTGGAGCTTAGCTTACCTTGGCAAATCTTTTTTTTTTCCTTTCTAAAAAAGAAACGACTTCACTATCATTATTTCATCACCACGATTGTTGCACCTTTACTCATAAGGTTTTTTAATTAATTTTTCTCCCAAAGACAGATCAGTGTACTGATATCTGTACCTGTAGTGCAGAGAAGGGCTCTCCTTGTAGCTTTAGTCTATTGCTGGCCATAATCAACCGGGTTAGTTTAGTGCAATGGCTCACATCCTCCTTCTTCAGAACAAATATTTCATTGTGTTCCATGTTCAGTGTCTGCAGCAGAGGAAGAGTCTGGCACAAACCCCCGTCCACCTTGGTGATACTGTTGTAACTGACATCAAGGTGGATGAGGCCTGGGTATGGGGTTAGTGACACAGGGGGAACCCCCCTTAATCTGTTGTGAGACATGTCCAGGCTGGTGAGGTTCCTGGGAAGGTTTTGAGGGATCTCACTGAGGCTGAGGTGGCGGCAGTCAGCTCTGCCATCTTGTACGTGGCAGGAGGTCTTCTTCACGGCAGCCACGCAATTGTACGGTCCCGTCACAAAGTAGCATATGATAATCACCACTGACAGGAGGAGGGGGCGAAGGACACACATTGCTGGAACAACCTTTTAAAAAAAGAAAGAGAAATAGAGAAGGAGAGAGGTAAACATGTGAGCAAACAGTTGCCTGTTTAAAGTGAGATTTTGTTTTTGTGTTTATGGATGCTCTACTATCTTCATCACCTAGTTCCTAGCCATGTCTGTTTTCTGCTTCATGCTTGCCAGTTAACATAAAATGGGTTTATGAGATCTTTTTTTGCTGAAGACCAACCATGTGCAAAAGAGGGTAATGAGCAGAGAAAATCAAACAGTTAAGTTTTGGGCTGCAAAACCAAAAAATGAGCCCAAAGACACTATAAAGCAGAGTGTGCCCAATTTATCGGTAACAATATTGACCTATTGCAGACATATCTGTGTTAGGGTATATCTTATTCAAGATGCACAATATGGAAACTGTTGCAGAAATGTGCATCACTGCAAAGTTTATCCAGCTGAGTAGACTGCGATTTATAATACTTACGGCAAGCAGCAGAGTAGTGGTTGACAATGTATGTGCAAAATCATTTAACATGTTAAAAGCTTATGTTTTCTTAAAAATCAGCCTTCTGGGTCCTAGTCATACCTGTGCACAATCCACATGGGAAAGATCTATTTTCATTCCAGCTCAAAAATTCACTATCAGTCATGATATTAGGTGAATTCCTCCCCTCATATCAGTGAGGAAGTTTGTAAAGCT
Source organism: Larimichthys crocea (assembly GCF_000972845.2). Classification (NCBI taxonomy): domain Eukaryota; kingdom Metazoa; phylum Chordata; class Actinopteri; family Sciaenidae; genus Larimichthys; species Larimichthys crocea. The sequence goes on along the minus strand of NC_040020.1, from coordinate 26,739,074 downwards.
GAGGTGAACTGAGTCTATATATAGCAGAAAGTGTAATCTTGACATTTCACATTAAGTCTGGCTATTTTGCATATAAGACCTAAGGAGTTCTTACCAGATTTAGTCTTTGCATATCATCTGTTGCATCTAGACTTCATAGACTTCCAACAGGGGATTAACCACCTCCAGCACCACAGTCTGTGTTCCTCAAAAGGCAGACAGGCGCCTCCGTGGGGGGCTTTAACAGACAAAAAACAAAGCGAGGAAATAAGGAAACGAAACTCGGACAGCTCCGGTTTCACTTCATATCACATCCGTGTCTAGATTCACTGCAAAGTTTCTTGCATGATATTAAGCGGAAGTATTGGGACATTTGAGTAATGTTCATACTCACATGTTATAAAAACTAACTAAACTAAATACTAAACACATTTATACACAAACAGAGTGGGGCGTGTAAGCACAAACAAACTGGGTCTTTACCGTAAAACGTGTTAAATAAGCGCATGTTGACATCAGCAGGCATGCGCTGCCCGTCAATGTGTTTTAATAACCAGATGGCAGAGCAAGGCATTGTGTTATTATGTTTGTCGCTTTAAACATCAACGATGTAAACAAAAAATAGACGATTTCCTGTTGGAAAAAAAACAAAAACATTAAACTCTGCGTGGAATTACCGTAAATTTACGAGTAGACATTTACTGTGAAAAGCTACCTGCAATTTTCATAATCAGAATCAGATCAAGAAGGTCGTGTATGAATAAAAAAAATATATAAGCTGCTTTCAGGGTATTTTCATACAATCCCAGGAACACAATACTTGCAGCTAAAAGACAACAAAGCGCAGCAAAATAGGTCAAAACTCTAAATATATATAATGTATACTTTGAATGTGTAAATAGTTTTGTTTGATTGCTGTAAAGAGCCGTTAATACTCTGGAAACGGAGCTTGACTCCTGACCTTCTTTGTGGTTCAGCTGTTGACTGGTAACAAGAACAAACATGTCTTCACCACATGACTCAGCACCCTTTGTTTAAGAGGGGTTGGTCCAGTCTGAAATAATCTGAAAGAAGAAGATACCCGGTACTCCAATTCACTCAATCAATTGTTATATATTTAAAGACATATTACTTTAGATTGAATTCAGATAGAATCAATGTGTCTGCCTCTAAGTTGCAATGACTTGAATTTGCATAAGGTTATTAGAATACAACGCTACAACAGCTATCTCAGGGTCAAATAATCAGGCAGGTACAATTTTGCTATCACTTTATTTGTATAGTCCAAAGTACAACTATTGGGTAACACTGACATATGATACACACACTTATTATAGTCCCAGGAAGCATTGCCCTGCCCAAAACCTCGAATGTCACATTCTTCCCCTTGCAGATGAAAGTGATTCACTCACCTGTGGCTTGTGGTTCCCTAAACAACTTTGTCCAAATGCAGAAGTAAGAGAATTCAAGAAGTCTTTAGAGCTCAGGTCTTTCTGAGGCAGGGATGGGACTTACCTACTCCTTTGGATTCTCTTTTAAGTAGACATGAGAGAATATTTTTAGTCATATACTTATTTCTTTGTAGTTGTGTTACATAACTCGGCATGCCCTCATTCAAAATATCAGAGAAGTGAAACTTAAACTAATGGAATTACTTCGAAACAGCCAGTAGAGGGCAGTAAAATACTGTTATTGAGTCAGTCAACATCCCCCATAGTCACTTTCAGTCACAGAATGATTCTTGGTTCTTTTTATTGTATGTAAGAAAGAAAGAAAGAAAGAAAGAAAGAAAGAAAGAAAGAAAGATAGATAGATAGATAGATAGATAGATAGATAGATAGATAGATAAAATCAGTCTTTTATTAGTAACATTTTTTTTTTCATTTAAAGTGACGAGTCAATTATTTTAGAAATATGTTGGAAATGCATTTCCCCCAAATGTGCATTATTAGTATAAATGGAGTGAGGCGATTTATAGAATAGTATATACCTTTACAGTTTTAAGCTGCACGTGAGTGCATTTCTGAGACAGTCCACACCAATAAATCTGAAGATAACCACGCAGCCAAACCTATTTGGAAAGGTCAGCAATAAAAGCAGAAATGAGCTGCTGATGGTGCTAAATGAGTCATGAATTTTAACCTCAGCAGATCAACAAATCTTGCCTGTATTTTTATTGATTATGAGTAAGTGATATGTCATTTCACCATTAATATAATGGATTGATGATTATCCTTCAATGTAAGTCTTTTCGGTTCAAAAGAATTTCATTCCACTTCAAATGGAAATACTTCCTCTTTTGATAATTGTGATAATTTTTTGATAATTTAATATCCTGTTGACAGTTCACTCACTGAGCACTGGAGTACCAACTGTGTCATTTCAAATTATTAATCATATCATATCAGCAACCACTTTTAACCATGGTGTGTCAATTAGCTTTTGACATCAGCTGTGGTACAACACAGCACACGTCCCATCGTTCCCAAGTATGCCATTAATCCAAACCAACATTGTTCAAAGCTTCACTGTGTCAAAGCGCTGCTGAAATAAATGATTTATCAGGCTGTGTCAGACACTGCATGCAGGGAAACTCTATCTTTACATTTGTGAAAAAACACTTTCTAGCCATTTTAGGCTGGTCGAGGTTCTTGTTCACCAGAGCATGAGTTCTAATGACATTGCTGATCTCTCAGGTTCAATTGGATATGTGCTGACAATTATTCAGTAAACTTGTAACAGATATTCAAGATCCCAAGAAGTAATGATCATCTGATTGTGCTACCATGAGGTTGAAATTTTTAAAGCACTGTTCCTCCATAAGGCCTCACAGCACCATTCATTACATAATGCTAACTAAACTAAAACCACCAACAATACCTCTAACCTTCACTCTCGTCTATTCTTGCATGTGTCTATCTGACTAAAAGGGGGTAACAAGCTGTAGATAGCTGACATAACTGACATAGCTGTTTTCCAGCTTCTGTGGATACTCTCTTTGCTAGATTGATTGTGTGGAAATTTATGGAGGGAGGACCTTGTCCCTGTGACCTTTCATGCTGGTAATTCCACAATATGCAAAGCAGGAAACATTACATTGTCCAAAGAAAATCTGCAACAAACTCCCCCCTCATCCTCCAAAGTCAGACAGACATACATATATCTTTCTATTCCCTCTTTTCCTCTTCATCCTAAATATTAATAGAGCAGGTTCTTCCTGGGATAGACCTGAGGCCACCCGATTGGTTTAGCCTGGTGCTAAGCCGAGGGAGCTTACAGGGCTTTGTGCCAATGGTTGGATTGCTGGAGACCTGTAAAAAAGTGGTGAGATCTAGCATGGTCTGCACTGTGGTGGTGATCCATAGTAGTTAATGTTATAATTAAAAAAAGAGATACAATTCCAAGGTATCCCTGCAGTAAACAAAGCTAGAAAACAAAAACAGAGAGCAGAAGGTGCATGTAGACAGAAAGGGCCGTGATGAGAACCACAGCGAATGATGCAGCAGGGAATCGTTGCAGCTCGCTCCTGCTTTAATGCTGGCTAAATCATGAAGTGCACTGTCAACAGCTCAGGAGGGGTTGGAAGCAAACAGAGACATGAAAGCTGAAAGGAATTAGGTGCACATCGGATTCTCTTAAGTGAACCAACTTGGCACTGGAATGAAGGATTAAAGTAAAGAGAAACACCCCTGCTGTGCTGGGGACTGAATGACAGGCATTGCTGCACATGTTTCCCTTAGCCCAAGAGTGGCTAGTGCGTGTCATACGTACGTGTGATTGAATGCACTCATGCAAAAGGGATAACTGTGGGGGGGAGGAGGAGGAAGCGCCTCCATCAATACGAGTGTGCTTGCCACATTCTTCATCAGCTTGGGTAAATCTCCTCTCCCTCATTTGCAGATTGAATCTCTGGAGTGCTGGAATGCCTCGAAACAAAAGGTGAGTTTACCCTCTTGGCTCTTCACTGCTATAAATGGTGCTATACATGTTATGTAATCCTGTACAATAACTCACACAGTGACTGCATTATCAGTGGAGAAAATATAGCAAGTGAGATGAAGAGATTTAAGATGGAGAGATGAAGCACGGGGCAGTAGCAGCTATGTTGTAGCATGTTCTCTCTGACCTCTGCAGAAAAAAAGACACTGCAGTACTGTATGTCTACCCCCTCCCCAGTTTGCTGACCAATGATGTTTGGAGGTCAGACGCCCAGCTCTGCTACTGGTGTCAGCCAGTGACACACAGCTTGTTCAAGATCACACTGGTTATTACACCTCAGAGGAAGGGAGGGGCAAATGGTTCCCTAGTAATATATGTGCATTTTGATTTTTAATCACATGCTGGAGAGAATACAGAACAGGACGTCTTAATCGCAGATTGTAGCTTTTATTAAGGGCATGGGCATACACATTACATGGATGACTCCACCATGTGCCACACTGCACAAAAGACGACAGTTGTGTTAGACACAGGAGATTGAGCAGTCATTTCACTGCAGACAGATGTAGCGTCCTAAAGAATTGTGTAAGCTTTTATTTCTAATTGTGATTAGTAAAAACCACATGACAGATAGGACAAACTTCTTACATGATTGAACATAATAATATAATTTTAGTGGAAACATACAGATGCAACTGTTGCGCAATTATCGACATTCATTGTGGCTTATTTTTTTATTTTTTTATTTTTTTATTTGAGCATTAGCTGATAGTATGTGCTTCTCATCATTGGCTAGTGCTCACTAAGAGCTGACTCAGGTCTCTTCTCACTATAAGTGGTCCCCAGGGGTGACAGGACATCAATACTGAACTGGAATCAGCAGCATGGATCTACTACTGGACTGTTAACTCTCTGCAGTGCGGCTCTGTAAAATGCAAGGAGAGACAATTCAGTGTGTGGGTAGCATGTGTCAAATACAGTGAAAACCTTATTACCGCTACAAGTTAATTATGTTATACTACAGAATACATCTTCAATTAAACAATTAAACACATTGTGTAGCCAATAATTATAATTTAGTAATAATTAAAAATAACATTTAACAATGATATGAAACAGACAGAAGCAACAAAATCTTGAAGCTGTGACTTCTTCTTCATTCCGATCTATAGCTGATATAATGTATGTATATGGACAATTTTCCCACCACTTCAGGGCAGCCACAAAAAGCTCTAAACACAACATTGTGTCATATTATAAAGTTATTATAATATTGATAATATATTGACTATTTACACATCCAGAAGATACAGAGTATCATCAGCCTTCAATTTGAGTCATATCTGTGGCATGACATTCACCCTCTCAGCTAGTCGCTATTTTTGTCTGTCTGCTGTTTGGTGCTGAGCAGGTCACGTACTCTGGGTTTATCAGAGTTTTTTTTTTATTGACAGCTGCCTGCTGAAAATGATGCTGATGAGAGTAGTGAGCATAATACAATAAACATTTGTTCAACTGAATTTTAGCTTCTCACGTCCTACTCAAGGGGCTGTGTGATGAAATCTAGTGAAATTTGCCTTGAGCTTTGTCCCGTGGTTTTGCAGGGACATTTTGTGTGATGAGTTGACACTGAGCGGCTTTGACCATGTGCTAAAAGCTGCAAGACAAGTGGCCTTTTCAGTGGGAGATTACACCTTTCTAACACCAGACTGGCAGGCAGAGCCTTATGCCAGCACCTTAAGCTTTGGCTACAATAGTCTGGCAGTGCCAACAAACCAGACTGTCAGTGAGAGTTAGCAGATGGGACTTAATGTCTTCCTGATTTAAAGGCCATATGGCTTCAGGAAATGCTTGAGGTGTAACGATTCCTTTCATAATACAAACAGGATATCAGACGAACTTTATACCAGCAGAATTGTCAAAGTCAAGTACGGAACATCTTATCATTCTCATTCATGGGTGTCATGATGTTGTGGATAGCTTATGTTATTTATATTGCTACTGGCTGCATGATTTGTATGCACTGGTATAATATCATCATTATCCAACATAACAAACAAAGAACCGAACCAAAAAAGTAGATGTGACCAAAGGAAATAAAGCATAAGCTCTACTGTTTTAATAGGATGCGAGTCTCAGCAAATTTTAGCAGGAAAAAAAAAAAAATACATAAACACTCATGACATTTTTTCCCCCTCCTCTTTAAAAAGTTCATCCCCCTTTGGCTAAATACACAAATATTTCTCTGGGTCATGTGGTCAAAACTGATTTAGCGATTTAGGTCTCTTTTGATGTAGCGGAGCAGCGGTTTTACCAAAGAAGGAAGAGGGAGATTCAGGGGTCACATTCCTCATCCTAACAAAGTCTCAGTCTGGACAGATTTCTTTGCCCTAAAGGCAGCAAAACAATTTGTTACTGTACATTACCATTATTCCCATTTCCCGTGAAATATATGTGCTTGACCTGACTGTGCAAGGACTGTGATAGCCCAAATTCATTAGCAGTAATTTTCTCTGCAGCTCATCCTGGAAAAAGTAAACAGTATTATTTTCACTGGAGCTTCTTTCTTCCCTCAACTTTTAAATAATTCTCCTGTTCTTTCTCTGAATACCTTCAGGGCCACAGAGGATTGAGACATATTGTTTATTCATTTATTGAAGTTTTTAAACTGGTGCCATTATTTTCACCATCATGTGCACCACTACTATTGTATGTTTGATTTGTATTAATCTCCCATTGGCACGTAATGAATGTCCCTTCTCTCTCCTCTGGCAATGCAGGTTTGATAGGATTAATCGAGCCATTACTTAATTACAAGCCTGAGAAGAAGCTGGAAATCTATGAAGAGGATTTACAGCTTTACCAGTAAACCAAGGATAGAATTGAGAAGCAGATCTTTCTTTTTTTGTTTCATAAATACTTTCCACTGACACACTCATTAGCAGGAGATGATGGAAAGAGTTGGTAATGGTACTAATTGTGCCAACTCTGCAGCAACCCAGTTTGTTTCCCTTTACAGCTTGATATGGGACATCATAATAATTACTATGTGATAATGTGACAATTGGAGTGTGCAGAGATGGGTAAATACTTGCTGCTGTTAATTACAAACCTGTTGTTCAATCTAGACAGAGTAAATGTTGAATCAGTGAAGACAAAGAAATATGTTTAAACATGTTTGTAGTTCCCTACGTGGCAAAGTTTGAAGCTATTAGTTCCACCATGATTTTGAAATTAACATTTTAATTTACAAAACATATTTATGAAATTTGACAAACATTTTTGGACTGATTGATGGCTGAATTATATTTAGCATTTGTAACCGTATACACAAGTGTGGGAGTCCTGCTGTACTTTAAAAACAAGATGTCCAGTGTGTATGTTGTTGTTTTTTTCTCAATGCATGATATGCAACAACACAAATTGTAAAAGAAAGAAAAAAATGATAAAAATGGATGAATAGATCAATTGAGATGGTCCCTGTGTTGCCCTCTACTGGCTGGTTTTAGAACAACTCCATCTACTTCAAGGATGGAGTATGCTTCTGAACACAAAATAATGGTCAATGGATAAATGCAGCTAAGAACACACCCAGGAGTGCTAACATATGAGCGTGTCACACGCGAAGCCCACAGCTTGTCCAAAACTGCTTGGACTCTCTGTGTTCTCTCCAAGATAACCAGTTATCCACCAGAATACTGATCACAATATTACTCTTGCATGCTTGCTTGTGTTTTGGCTTGTTTGGCGTCGTCATAAGTTGGTTGTGCTGTGTGTGGAAGCTGGTTACAGAGTATATTTTTTTTACTACTTAATTATGCATTAAAACATTATTGTTGGCTATGAAGCATAAATTCAGTTGAATTTAGTGCTATAGCTGATACTTGTTTAATTTGTGAATCATGCTTAGTGGGTCTTTCTAAACTCGTCCAATAGAAGTCAGTTGTCAGAATTATTTTTAAAAAATGTCAACTGTATAAAATTATACATGAGAAGAATATGATTAAAGAACACCAACACATGCACCACCAATTCACTGCAATACTTTATGTAACAAAGGCTTATTTTTTCGAGAAGCTCCAAAGATTCGATTTTTTAAAAAAGAATGATGTTAAGTGTGAAAAGATAAAAACAATAAAAAGATAAATAACAAAACATAATAATCATATAAGACACTGCTAGATGCTAAAACCCTGATTTTCTGAATACACTGTCAAGACTCTACATTTACAAAATGAACAACACACTCCCAAACACTTCTCTTCTAACCGGAGAATGTGTGTATTTTCTCACAAAACACCTGATAGTGTGGACCTGAAAGGTTCAAAGACCATGTGAAAACACCGCCAGAGCCAGCTGGCTTGTCCACTAGTTGACTGGCATCACATTCTCTTGGAGACGCTCCTACTCTCAGTCACGTCACTTGCATACTGTTTGCCTCTGTGCACACTCTCGTTTCACTTCCTCGTAGTCCAAGAAGTCCATTGTTTTCTTTTTTCAAAGACTCTCCTTTCACCAGCTCTTACTCCCGGTCTTTTATGTTGATCTTGTCAGTTCTATGTTGGTTGGTTCCCTCCTGCTCTCCTAGTGAGCGTTCTGGCAGCCGCACTGCATCAGCATCCAGCTATGCAATATTTCACCAGCCTCAACGCCACTTATCAGTTCACTTAGCAGTCACACAGGAGAGGCCTGGCTTACCAACATCAGTGAAGGGTATTGAGGTGGATTAAGTGCAGAGTAATATTAGAAATGTGTTGCAGAGAGACTATCAGTAATTGTGTTTGGAAGACACACATGGGAAATATGAAGAGGTGTGTTGCATAACCAGCATAAGCAGCCCTGACTTTCGCCTCGTGCCCTGATAAGGAAAAGCAGAGAAGCGCATTGAGGGTTTTAACAGATCATACTGTATGTATCACAGTGATTCCAGTAGTGAAATGATTCATTATTAATGACTCAAACATAATGCATAGTGGAAACAAAACAAAGAGTCATGAAAACAGCTCTGTGAGACTATACACAGTGGTGCTATGAGCTAAATTCTAATGTCAGTTTAGCCAGTATAACATTTACCATATCTTACTTTAGTGTATTGGCAAATAATGTTCGTTAATTAGCACCAAACACCGAGCAGAGCTGAGGATGGTGGGAATGTAATTAGTTTTGCAAGTGTTCAGTCAAAAACTAAAATATTGGACCAACTGAATTTTAATGATTAGTTATTGAGTTCATCCCGAGAGATGCGTTGGCAATCCTTCCAATAATTAAGGCCAATAATTAAATTGGCAATCTGGTATCCCAAAAGGCATCTCTCTTTTGCCTGCTGTTGTAATTGCGGTGTTTGACTCATGTTCATTATACATTATACAGCCACAGCCTCTGCTGTCGTGAGCTGCCTCTGAAAGTTTGACAGCTGCTGACAAAACGGCAAGGCCTGCATTACACTGCACCATGCAAATGTGCTGAACATGAAATATTGTCACTAATTTGAAAGTAGCTTAACTGATGATGTCAGCTGGGCAACTTGAAAGAAAGTCTGTATGTGTTCATTTTACATGCAGGGTATATTGGCTATGCTATAGCGTGCATGTTTTCATATGCTATAGAATACTGCGAGACCATGTTGTTTTTATTTGTTTAGCAATTGATTTTTTGCGACTTGAGGGCAGAAAAATATCCACAAAAACTGGAAAAACACAGATCTCACGTTCCGTTGCCTTCTAAAGCTGTAATGGCCAACAAATTATAATTTTATTAGGTTTATATTAGCCAGTTTAGACACAGAGAAGTCATAGAGCAGCATTAGCATTCAAGTGAAGTCATAATTTTATCCAATGTTTAATTCATTTTATCTTATTTTAGCTCTGTTTTGGTCTCCACCTACTCATGTGAGAGATATCTGTGTTTGTATTCTGTTAGCTGCTTTTTTGCTTTGAGCAAAAAAATTGAGCTTTGTTGCTGAAAACAGCTACGTGTTGAAAGAGGGTTTTATGAGTAACCTAAAAGAGGCTTAAAAGCTCTGTAGCTTTTATACATTACACACAGTCATACGATCCATTGTTATAACAGAAAATATTGATTAGTTGAGCTTAAAAGGATATGCAAACAGTTCAGGCAGACCAAATGTAGAGCATTAACACCAACTTTGTAGACTATTGAACCAGCTAATGCAGCAAATGTATCTCTAAGATCTGTTACAATATTGAAAAATATGACTACAACAAATATTACAGAAAACAAATTTACTCTTGTCTCTTTTTTCTCCACCACCAGTCTCACTCATTCAAACATCCTCAGCACTATTGAATTACCAGTAACTGAGAAGTATTAAAAACAGTCTTCAATAACTGTTAATATGTATTCAGACTTTAACGTATTGAAACACAACATAGAAAGTTAATACATTCTTTATCACATGATGATGAATGGTTGAATGAGTCTGTCATCCATCCATGATGAAAATAAAATAACCACACTAGTAAGATTCATGCCCACATTACATCTCTAGACACTTTTTATTTATAGTATGATATTCTGTCAACAATAGATGTTACAGATATTAACAGGAATTGAACTTGTAATTATAATATTATTGGATTAATTCAAGTCATAATATGCATTGCCTTGAAGTGATGATTCTCATGAGGTAATCATGTCTAATCAGGCAGAGAAATAATGTCAACTTGTGGAAGCTAAACATTTAGCCTGTGGTTCTTAACTTGTGTCTCTGTCCTTCTGTGTCCTTTATTGTCATTTAATATTCTGGTATCCTTCATCTTTTCAGTTCTCTTATAGGTCAACTTCTCTCCAACATCTGTCATAACACTGCAGTGTCAAGTTTTATTTAGAAAATGAAGAGCTATGAGTGACACTGGCATTTTCACTGGGCATTGTTGACTTTTTTTTTGTTTTGATTGATTGATATAGTACAGAAGGAAGGCAGAGGCCAGTCAGGTTTATTGCTGGGTGAGATGAAGTGTAGTTTCTATTTTTGTGGTTGAATGTTTATTGACAGAATTCAGCATTTTGTCTTTGTAAAGTGGCGATTGACACAAAATGTCAAGGACCGCCTCAGACTTTCTGACACTGCTAAACAGAGAGATGACGTAGGACCCTACATCAGCAGCCTTGTTCTCACAGATTTGATTAGGCATTTCACCTGGTCAGCTCTTAGACATCAAAGTAACTCTGAAATGTAAGTGGAAGTGGCATGATGTCATCAGCAGACAATGTCCTCATGCACTCATATGCCATCCATTCATTCAGCACCACTGTACTACTTTAACACTGGCCAGACGAGTGCACCTCAGTATCAGCTGTTCCAAATGTGGATCTCTTTGGAAAGCAACAGTGGAAAGATGTGAGACAGTGCCATTGCTTAGATAAAAGAGTTATTTTCTCACAAGATCTATGTGCCAGCCTGCTCTCCTTTATTGTGGGCTATTCTAAGAGAGGCCGTGAGGGTGTGTTGATAGTATATGTTGGGGCTTCGACATTAGATAATAGCAGACATGGTGGGGATGGGGATAGGTAACTCTGGCCATAAAAGCATGACATGTGGTTAATGATGTCACACTTTCTAAGATAAGCCTGCCATCCTAAAAAGGAAATACTATTATGGGAAGCATTATTACACATTTGAATTTGGATGAAGGCCTGGCACAGCTCCAGAAACTTTTTGTGGACTGTAATGTAGCGAGTTTTTGACCGTGGTGGTCAGCCTCAGCATATCTTCTATCCAAGGCCAGCTTTTGGATTGCACTCACGTCAACACTTGACTCCACTAGATGAATGTTGCACAGGGGTGGCACCTCTGCTACCTCTGCTTAAAACTCATTCCTGGCACTCAGAGGGGGTGGGTAAGGATTCCTGTGACTATATGTAGTGACACAGTCCAGGAGGCATGGCTCTATGGATGGCAATGTAGGTCTGTCGGTTGGTTGATTCACCACTTTGATGGCTGAGATAGCTAACCATTGAACACTTATTTGGACTTTGTAAATACATTCATGGTCCCAAGAGGATGAAGGCTAACTGACTTTGTTGATACTTACTATCAGTTTTACCACCATGAGGGTAATTGTTTTGTTTATTATTGACATGTCTAAACAACTATTGGATGGATTGCATTTGGTAAAGACATCTATGAACCCCACTTTACAATTAGCGCCACCCTCAGGTCAACAGGTGTGGACACTCTTTTTATTTTTTTTCTCATTGCTATGAAGAGAGCTGTATTGATTGAAAAAGGCAAGTATTTGTTCCAACGGAAAAACTCAAGTGCCTCCCGTGCAGACACAGCATCAGCCCTTTTCTATAATGTGCTCTAATATCCTAAGCGCCATCCTTAGTGTGTCTGAACCTGCACCACCAATGGACTGCTGCATACCAGACATAATGTATCGTCATCATCCTCCCCGGCCCCATCAGGATGGATTGCTAAGAGTATGTCTGTGGATAACATACCACCTATAAAAAGGCACCTACTTGACAACAATAAGATTCAGTAAGGGCTGTCTATACTACACATAAGAGCTGGTGATAAAAGACCAAACACATGCATGCACTTGTGCACACACACATACACACTCACAGATGTGGTCTCGTTGAACGCTTCAGAAAGGTCAGCTATCAATAACTGTCTAAATTTGTACACCTTTAATGTTGACAGAAGAAAGGGCTCTTTATGCACGTGTTAAATAACAGAATAACACTGGAGCTGCTTTAAACCACCAATTAGTTATTTGCTGTTAAAGTAATTTAAAGTGGTGTTTATATCTAATTTTTTAAGAAAACAAGGTCATTTTGATATAATTATGTGTCAGTGGTTTCATTGTTAGGATAAACATAAAGCAGTACATGTTATACTGCTGTTTACTCGATGATATTAACACCACAGAGGTGAATTGGTGAACACATACTGTACAGTAGAGTTGATACTATTGCATGAGCTAATAACGGTTTATATTTGTGAGATTACATATGAGGCAGTGCAGTTAGCACTGGAGTTTGCATGTTCTCCTGGTACTCCAGCTACCTCCATAGACATGCAGGTTAACTGGTGACTCTAAATGGCCTGTAGGTGTGAATGTGCATGTGAATGGTTGTTTGTCCCTATGTGTCAGCCCCATGTGACCCCGATAAAGATAAGCACTTACAGAAAATAGATGGATGGATGGATTTACATATGAATGAATGCATTCCTAAAGTGCATGAGAAGAAGGAGAAGGGGTCATATCTGTTTGTGTCTGATTCCATATCAATTCACCAGACCATCTCTAACAACCTTCTAAAGGTTTTAAGAATTCATGAAGGCTTTTGCTTTCACCAGTCTACAGATGTCGGATGTTGCACTGACACTTCTCATTTGTAATTAAGTAAAAGACAGGTGGATAGGTAAGAACCTGTTGGTTCGCTTCTTCGTGCGCACCAGAAAGGGCCGAGAGAGTGTAACAAAGGCAAAACAATGTGATCAATGTGTAAAGGCCATGTTTTCTGCCATGGTCACAGGATACCTAGCATTGAGTATAAAGGACTGCCTTCCAGTCTGTAAATAATTTAACAGCTTGGTGTGTGTGAGTGAGAAAGAGGGCGATGGACACAGAGGGGGAGAATTCCCCAGTTAACCCATCAAAAATCAAGACACGGTCCAGTTGCTTTGCTTAATAAAGTTCAAACAAATAGTTTTGTTACAGAGACAAAGCATTATTCAGTCTGTCATGCTTGCCAAGAAAGGGCAGAAGACCTCACAGCAAAAGTGTCAGTTTTAATTTAAAATGTTGTGCGTCAAAACCAACACCATGCCAGTGCTGATATAAATCTACACCTATCAGAGTTTAGCACCTTCAGATCATTACAAGGATTTTCATGTCTGCTTTCTGTCAGCAACTGAAACAATCAACACTTGCGGTGTTCGGGCAGAAACATTTGCTGTGTGGATGCATCGCAGTGATTAATGATTGGTAGACTACAGAAACACATTTACCCAAAACAAAATACTGTAATTGTAGGTTAGAGAATTAGTGATTCTATCCTTTGAACATTTCACAACAGAGAACAAATAGCAAAATAATTCACCGTTTTTATAGTCTCTACAGAAATTTACACGGAAGTAAGTCACTATAAACAAAACTGTACCTGATAGTAATAAAGATACACACACATATACTCAATGTGTCCTAAAATTATGGTATGAGAATGCTTTCACAATACAGTACATATCTGCAGGCTTGTTTATTTCACAAAACAGCATCATTGTGTGTGATTTTCTGTATTTCTAATCTAAAAATATTGCTTACCATCCACACAGCCACTAGCAGCTCACGCTGACTCGTAAGGCAAGAATAACTTCTTCTCCACACATTAATAAATATGTATATGATAATGAAAACTTACGTGTATGTTTATTTTTGCAGAATGCAAAATGCAGATTTAGCTGAGGTTTCTCTTTTGCAAGTTAGGCCTACCTCAAACAGCCCAGTAATTCTATAAGATGTAACTTACATCACTTATACATTTCTCTTGGAGCAAGTTTGATAACAGCTTGATATGATTAACTACATAATTCAGACTTACCTGTGGCTTCTTGTTTGCAATCCTCAACTACAATTTGTAACGCTATAGCCTGAAAAAACAAAACAAGTGAGGCCTACCTCAAACAGCCCAGTAATTATATAAGCTTTCTATAAGCCATAACTTACGTCATTTATACATAGCTCGACATTTCTATTGAAGCAGGTTTGATGACAACATGACATGCTGCCAGGGAAACACAAATGTTGGCTCAGCTCTAGATTATTCCTGTTGGATCACTCCCTTATAAGCCTGACTGTGTTATTATTACCATGTTCTAACCATTAACACACACAGGCCTGTGCAGCCTCCATAAACTCTCATGAGGTCAGTCTTTGTGCGTTTGTACCGCAGATAGGAAGGTAAAGCGACACTTTTTTTTTTTCACTCTCTCTCTCACTCTCTCTCACTGTGTGTGTGTGTGTGTGTGTGTGTGTGTGTGTGTCCTCTGCGAGCACTGATTGAACCGCGGGCGTTGCCATGGCTACACGCAGACCCAATGAGAAGCTCGCGGTGGACTGTTGCTGAATGAAAATAACAGAGGCCATTTTGCGCACGAAAGCCACACGGCATCATTCAATAATAATAATTACAAAAAAAAAAAAAACGGAAACGGGAGGCAGGTTCAGTCCATCTCCGGTTAGGGGGGGGGAGAGAAGAGAAGCGACCGTTTAAGAGCCGGTAGAGAGCTGCTGTGGGACCGCCGTTGCGACTGACGCTTGTAGCAACCCTCCCCTACCCTCCTCCAAAAAATATAAATAATAATAATAAGGACATGCGGTAACTAATTGTACCGCTTCTTCTTCTTCCTGTGTCGTCAGAATAGTGGACAAGGACCTGCTTCACCGCATTGCTATCCGAGAGGGAGTTGCCTTTTTAGTTTTTAGCTGACCGACACCGGCACACATCGAAAAACAGGTGTACGGTTTCATCACACCGCCGCCGCCGCACTAGCTTCCTCAAACCGCCGCTGTAGCTGCCCCTAGTGTCGGCGTGTGTACGTACTTCTCCGCCTGTCCGAGTACAGTGAAGACTATCCCACATGGAAGAGGCTGGCAACCGGGCGATATGTTGTGGATTTAGTCGAGTGAAGTCGTTTTAAGGTAACGTACACACTCTCTCTTTCTCTCTCTCTGTGTGTTTGTGTTGTTAGTAAAAAAAAAAAAGGGGCTAACATCTTTTCACCGCTCCGATTTTAGCAGCAGCTGCTGCTGCATGTCTGACCAAGAAAAAGAGCTGAATTTGGGGTAAACAGACTATTTTTGAGTGCTATTACAAGAAACAAAGCCCCCCATCCCTCCCTTCCTTTTAGTTGTAATCAGTGTGAGCAGGGCAAATGAATCAGCTCATCCGGGATGCGGTAAGGTCGCCACTAAAAGTGCATTCCGGCGGATTGCTTGTTTCCAGTGCATTAAAGGAAGATGCGGTCAGGGCTTGGGAGGATGTTAAATACTCTAACCATAAGCTTTTAAGCTGTGTGGGGAAAAAAAAAAAATAGTAGCAGCCTAATGCGTGAGAAACATACAAGAACAGGCTAGAAATAAGCATGAGTTGAGGTATCCATGTTTAACCTACATCCCCAAATGCTCAGGATAATCTCTATTGTTAGTATTCCAGTGCAGTATTTTATGTGTAATGATGATTTGTTTGGTCTATTATGCAGGTTTTCTTCTGGAAAACATGATCCTTTTTGTAGGAGTTTTGTATCGTGCCCCGTGCACATTTATTATGAAGGCCGATGACTCACGGGGGAACTGTAAAGCCAATATTGTGGTACATTTTTTTTCCACCTGCTATCAAACTCTGTCATCAGTCTGAGAGGGTTTTGGCTGACTCCCCGAGTGCTACTGCAGCAGTGATGCATTGTTATCATATTTTTAAGACTAATCTGATGGTGAGTTTTTCTACATCTTGACAGAAAGCAGGAAGGAATATTCAGCTCCCGTGTTTTTTGGTATCAAAGGATGATGTCATGAGGAACAAGAGAGAGAGAGAGAGAGAGAAGAAGAAAAAAGAAAAAGCCAGCAGCTATTGATGGTATCTGTAAGACCCATTTGAATGCTTGGTGAACAGGGAGAGTGGGGAGGTGTCCGGGATGCACAAAGTGTAACACGATCACTCCGGGAACCTCATACCACTCACAGTGTGGCCTACCTGCCCTGTGTGAGTGAGTGAATGAGTGAGTGTGTAACACATTGGTGTGTAAGCTTTGCTAGACGGTATCTTTGATGTAGTATTTTATGTATTTCTATGACCGCATGCTTGTGTCTGGGAGAGAGGAAGCAGCACAGCGGGGGATGCGATATGACGAGCAACAGTTGGCTGCTATCTGTCTCACCAGAGGGCCGCGCTACCCCAATAAACAGCCTCTCACAGAGGCTTAAATATACACACTTAATGGGCGATCATAGCATTTTGACTTGATTGATGAGCCAGGAAGTATGTCTCTGTTAGCGTTAACTCGGTTGCACCTGCCAGTTTAGAGTTACTGGGAGAGTTACTGTGTGTGTGCGCACATGCATCTTTGAGTGAGAGAGGCAGCGGGAGGGAGAGATAGGAGGAAAGGGGATCAAGACAGGCCATCGGGGAATAAGAGAATGTGATACATTTTTCTTCCTGAAAGTACAGAATGTATCAGGGGGTTACTCTCACAGTTTGCTTTATGTGTCTCTCTCCCTGTCGCCGTGTCTTAATCTCCCTCTGTCTCGCCCACACAAACTTCTAAATCCTCTTTATCTGTTTATTTCCTTGTTTTGGTGCCCTCTATTTTTCTCATTGTTCCTCTGGTCTGTTGTCCTCCTTCATCCCCCCCCCCAGCTCTCTGCCCTCCTTCAGAAACTGATGTCATGGCTCGAGTGATGTGTGAAAAGCTTGCCTAATTCTCCTTAGTCTCACTGATAATAGGGGCCGCCTGTAGGGCATGCTTGTTGCCCCGAGCTTTCTCAGTGACCAAGCTGTTTGATGATGGGGCCTTTTTACCAAACTGCTGAGCCAGTTTTTTCTTTTTAATAAAAGTATTAATTTGTTGTCAACAGTGGAGATTGTTGTCAACAGGGTTGCCCTGATTACTATTCTGATTGCTGATTGTCTGTAAGCCATATTAGCCGAGACATAGCCAATACCAGTTGTTTTTTGTTTTGTTACAGCAGCTGGTATAGCATTATTAAAGAACCAAGTCCTGGAATACCTTGAAAAAAGCTTTGAATCAGAAATCACACATCTTTTGTCTTTCTCTAAATT
Source organism: Larimichthys crocea (assembly GCF_000972845.2). Lineage (NCBI taxonomy): Eukaryota > Metazoa > Chordata > Actinopteri > Sciaenidae > Larimichthys > Larimichthys crocea. The sequence continues at coordinate 26,721,344 of NC_040020.1, read as the reverse complement.
CTGTGTTCCCGATTCTCCTTTCTTTTCTGTCTTGATAAACCTGTTACTGAAAACTAAACTGAAATTAAGGGCAAGTTTTCTGAACTCAAAAGCGTCAATCCTGATCTCCAGATCGCAATAATGATCTGTTGCTGTGCCAAGGATGCCACAGTAATGCTGTATGCATCTAATTTCTTTAACATTATTTAATTAATAAGGTGATTATTCAAAATTCACACTATAAAAGTAAAAGTATACTGTGGGAAAACAAAGCTCAGGCCTATTGTTATAGGGGGAAGCATCTCGTGCAGATTGCAGGTCAGATGAGGAGAAAGAAATGTTTTCTTTTGACACGTTTTCAAATGAAAAAGTATTTAGTAGTTTGATATCTTAAAGATTTCAGTCCAGTGAATTTGAATTCATCCATTTCGGTGGTGAACAGTCACAAGTTCATTCCAGCATTATTAAATAAAGGCGTCTTTAAGTAGACGAGGATGGAGCCACGCTTTGAACTGATTAGCGACACAACAAGGGGGATTGAAGTGGTCTGTCCCGCTAAACTAGGATGAGGCAGCGTGTTGGAACGCTGCTTTGAGTACACAGGTGCGTCAGAAATCACTAACACCGTCTGTTGGGCTTTAGATGACGTAAGACAAATGTTTGCTGTCTTTTGCTTTCAGATTATGGTGAATGGAGAAACACATGTTGAATTTTAACCAACAATGTTTTTATTTTTCTGTTCATTATAAAATCTGAAAGGTCTTACAGAAAGCTATCTGCCTTGTTAAAGCCTGAAGGAGTCGACTAGAGCAATCGGAAGATAGATGTGATCACCTGTGTGTGAGTTTTCATAGCAAATTTCTTAAACAATGTCTGCATGAATTGTTTAAATATTCATCAGATACCGAAACCCTTTTCAGATTTGGCTTGTTTGAAAAGTATTCAAAGTTACTTGTATATTCTTAAAAGTTCAGTGTGTTAGAGTGTCTTTGTTTACAGAAAATGGAAGAAATGGAAATGGAATATAGTATGCATAACTATGTCTTCATTAGTGTAGAATCACCTAAAAAATAAGAATTGTTATGTCATTGTTGTCTTAGCATGAGCCTCTGCATTTATCTACAGACGCTGTGGGTCCTTTTCCATGTCTGACATGTTGAACTGCCATGTTTCTACAGTAGCCCAGGATGGACAAACTAAACACTGGCTCTAGATTGTTTTTTTTGTGTGTTATTCTCTAGTTTCGTGGCCTTTGTAGTTTTTCCTAGAGGGTGAGATGGAGGCTTTACTGCTAGATGCCACTAAATCCAACAAACTGGATCTTTTATTTCACATCTAAATATTATATCAATTGTATCAATACCTAACACAGTCAGTTTCTAGTTCATATTCCTGCATCGTGTGTTGCTCCAAAGCAACAGAAAGTTGGCACCGTCCCTGTTGAGCAATATATTTGTGGATATAGTTTTCCTTTTTTGATCTTGTCCCAGGTTTAAGTGTTTTCCAGTAAGTGACACTTACTAATGTGTACATGCGCAGCTCTTCTGCTTTTTATAACCTGCCACTTACTTAACTGGGAATGGCAGGGCCATGCAGAAGCTGATAATGAATTAGGTGTTGAAACTGTACGGGTGAGACCATGTCGACGCGGCCACTGTAGTCCAGAGTGGCTCATAGGTCAAAGTGTCTGTGTGTTTGAGTGTGAGTGTGTGTCAGTCGCTATAAAAATAGTTAGCTCTGGTACTTTAATGAGATCATTCCTAAGCTGCTGCTGCGTCACGTTGGTTTTAATTGTTTCTCTAAAGCATTCCTTCACAAGCAAAACTTTGATAGGAGATTCTTATCAAAGTCACGTTTTAGTTTTTAAAGTACGAGGGATGTGATCCAGAACTGTAAGCTCACATCCCTCAAACGTCAGAAATCTTTGGTGATTTTTTTTTTTTTAGATGTTGATGGAGATGTCGTTGGTCGTCTTTTGTAAAGCCTCATATAGACAAACAAAAAATATTTTAAAGTAAGTATGTAATGATTATAATAGATGACTAAACTCAGGTGCTTTGATCAGGTTCAGGACTTTATCGGTCTCTTGATACTCCCTGATTCTAACCCTGAGGTTACATCATTAGCACCTGTCAGTTGTCAGCTTTTCACCATACCTTCTTGATCCTTGGCATGTGACCAGAAATTTCTGGGGGCCAGCTGCAGTTTGATCACGTCTGCTGACACACCAATCACTGTAGCGGGCTGCAGTGAGACCCCCAAGGTCCGGAGCTCGGGTGTTTGTGGGGGGGGGCGGCATAGATACGGCAGAGCTACTAATCACTGGAGCCACCTGTGTGCATGTAGATGGGATTTTTACATTACCACTTCATCATTTGCACGATGACAGCGGACACAGATAGTGCTGATCCGGGACAACTCAACTAAGTCCATCCACGTTTGATTTAATGGTTGGCAACATGTTGACAGCTGGCGGAGCTAGTTCATGAGTTTCAAGTTTTACCTTTGTGGATTTATGCTGAAAATACTCAGCGCTGAGACATTTAAACGTGTTGTTTTTGATACACTTTGTCAATTTTAGATGTAGACATCCACAAGGGATTGTTCTTAAGAAAGACTGTGGACTAAGGTGAGGCCACGGTTGGAATCAAAGTTGTTTTGGCTGTCTGTTTCCGTAGGGGGAAATGAGCTGCATTAGTGAAGTGACTACTGAACTCTTCCTGGACCCTACTACCCGGTAATTTGTTAGTTGCTGATTTTTCTGCCCGTTTTGTTTATTGTTGAGTAAGGGTGTGAAAAGAGGTTGTGGAAGTGGTCCAGAAAAGCTTACTGCACAGTAGCTGCCCGGTTGGTTTTAGGTATCCAGGGTCTAAATACGAGATGCTAATAGCAGTAGTTACATCATCATTCTGGGAATAGCAGGGAGTCTGGGGTCTAGAGGTGCTGCTGGCTGACCTCTCTGCTGTGTATATCCAGCCTGTGTGTGTGTGTGTGTGTGTGTGGTCATTTCCAGAAATATACATTCCCATATGGATTACACAGCAGTAAGATTATTAATGACACAGGTGAGTGGGCACATAATTAGTCTGTATATATTTACAGGCTGATATGACACTGACTGCGCATGGTTTATTTGCGATTAAAGAGTCGAAGAGAAAGAGCCGGCGTGTCTGAGGGACCCTCCCTCACAGGCAATCAAAGTGTCAGCAACACAGAGTGGAAGAAAGTCTCATGTGAGAACAATTTGACACTCCTGTCATTTTCTGTGTGGAGTAGTCCACTTTACATAGCCCTGCACTGATGACATTGGCTACTGTGTGACATTAAAGCCCCGGGAGGAGAGATGGGTGTGTGAAAACTCTCTTAACACCCCTGTCCCTGCTCACTCACTCCGCTCTCCTGACCCTAGTTCATTTAACCACACGTGTTTTATCAAAAGGTGCAGCGACAGTACCTGATGCATTCGAGAACTACAATGCGTACGTTTCGCTTGTACAGTATGTGAACGCGTGTATAGATATAGTCTGCCTTTGCGTGCATAAGCGTGTGTGCATGCTGTGTGGTATGCATGCATGCACGCAAACATGTGTGCGTGTGGTAAAATAGAGATAGTCAGCCCTGTCACTTAGCCCCCACCCGTATACACTGGGGGGTAACTTTCCAGTCTCATAGACGAGCATGCCTGAGTCTGAAAATAGCCGTATCTGATCACTGCTTCACCCAAACAGGGAACTCTCTTTCTCTGTCACTCCCTCTCTTTGGCTCTCTAACTTTCTCCTCGTTCTGTTGTCTCTGTGCTTCCTAGGCATCAAACGGGGTAAGATCTGGGAATAAAGCTTGACCGGGAGGAGACACTTATCCTGAGCAGAGGCAAGAGGAAGAAAAAAAGCTGATCAGAATAAAGAAGAGAAAGACGGAAAAGACACTTGGGCTCACATAACTCACCTATACCTGACTCCTCTTAGCACGTCTCCAGTCTTTTGGTTTTATGACGGTAAGATTTTTTTTCTCTTTGGACTGTTGCACCTGCACTCTTCTGGTTTAGAGGTCAGGCTTTAAGGGTTGAACGTCACAAAAGATGATCAGACTGTAGGGTTGCATTTTTTTTAAGTAAATAATATGATTATGTGCATTTGCAGGAGAAATTTGTTTATTAAATTTTAGTTTTTAAAAGTGGATTGAAGATTGGGTGTTATGGATTGATTGATGATATATCTACATACATTTGTGTTTTCAAAATGTTTTTTAATGTCACTTCTCAGTACGCACACAAACAGATCATTTAAAGCTGTCACATCGATGCTTTAAAGGGAGTGCAAATTAAAAGAGATGTGAATAGATTTTACAAGCCAAACACGAAAAGGGAATTGTATTTATCTGTTCTGCCAAAACCCACAATGATAGACCAGTGGACAGGGGAAATGGTGTCAAATAAAACAGTGGCTGCGACTGCGGTCACCTCTGAAATAGCGCCAGTAAATAGCTTATATTGCAGTTTTGTACATAAAAGATAAATTAAGGCTTGAAGAAGAAACATGTTTGCGACGGAAGTTAAAATGTATTGTACACACAATATAAATTTGCCCATTGAACTTTACCTCATATTTTTTGTATTTTGACAGACTAAATATGGAGAAAAGTCTTAATTCAGTCCCCAAAAACTTTATGTTTACCTCTTCCCTTCTTCCCATAATTTTGCCCTAGAATCTTATTTCCCTTCCTGTGTCCCTTCTACATACTTACATCTCTTGTTACACACGTTTTCATGGTCTCTTCTTTCCCACTCAACAAAAGCCATGTACCAATCCCTCCATTAGACCAGTCTCAGAGGTGTTGTGGAATGTCACCTTGACCCCTTGGGTACACAGTAAGGGGTGGTTCCCAGCCCTGGTTCGTAGCATGGTTCACTTTCTCCTGGACCTGACATACAACAAATCTGTTTCCTGTAAACGTCACAAGGTGGCATGGTAAATGTGCCATTATTTCTTTATATAAATGATACATTCCAGTCCCACTGAAACTGTTTTTGTTTACAGGACTCTACAGTGCTTCTGTAAAACGATTTAGTTTGACATTAAATATATTATGTAGGACGAAGATGGCTTGGTTTCTTGGCTGGATGCGTTTCACCTGTTATGTAGGTATAGGAAGCTGTCAAAAATTAAGTCAGGTTTGAACACTGATTTATGTATTCATATGTCTAAGTATAGAAGGTTTTGATGTGGGTGTGTCTGTTGAGGAGCTACAAAGAAATACTATTGTTTCACTTTCAGTGGCTTTCAAACTCAAATTCCCTTGTTAGTATCACTCTGCTTTGCCTTCCTCTTCCTCATTCCTTCCTGATAAAGGGTATTTGTTTAAAAGCTGATGTACAAAAGAGCAGAGACATTCAAAAGTTGTATAATAACAGCAAACACAAAGCTCTTGAATTACAGTCCCATGTGAATGTGTGATACTCCCGTCCTCTCTCTGTCTGCCATACAAAATACCTTTTAAGGACGCCTTGGTCTTTATTTATTTTAGCATTATTAGTTGCAGTTCGTTACCATTAGCATCAACAAAACTCTGCAAGAGGTTTTTGTAACTAATTGCAGTGTTGTGCAACAGCCATCATGGAAAATAAAAGCATTGCTGAAGCTAAAATCAATAGGTCTGTTCAGGACGGTCTGGGAGTGTTTGAGTGTTCCACAGTTGAGCCAACACGTAAACAAAAATGTTTGAGTGTTCCACAGTTGAGCCAACACGTAAACAAAAAAACTCAATCAGATTAACCTCTCAGATACATGTCCAGTTGCGATTGTGAACGACCAGGTGAATTTTAGGAATTAAAAAATGTAAAATGATACTATTTATGTCCAGAGTACATCAGAATTCCTCAGATGAATTTTCCTGAGACCACCTTAGAGGGTAAAAAGGTCCCGTCTAATGGCCGTAAATATAGCACCCCTGCTAATCATGTTCCTCTTATCTTCATGCTCGACACTTATACACCGGTACCTGGGGAATCCAGACTATGTATGGGGAATGTAATCTTAGCTCAGCTGATAGCCGTTCTCTTTTAGTGACCCCTGTCAAATGACAGACCATTTTCATCAAATATTTCTGTGAAATAGATGTATTGTTCTTCATCCATCTTCGCTGTCAAGTTTGCACAGAACAAATTTCCCCACAAGAGAGATTAATAATAAACCGTGTTTACAAAGAGTTTAGCTGGCAGTGCAGTCAGAGACATTTCTCCAGAATTAATTTCTTCACTACTGCTTCGCCATCCTCCTTCATTCTCTAGATAGCAATGTTTACTACCCCACTGTTTGGATAAGCTCTTATATTGAGATTCTCCTCAATGTCTCTTCTCCATTAAGCCTTTTGCAGGCCTCCTAATTAGCAGATTGTACCACGTTCAGTCAATGTATAAACATTATTCTGACTTGTTCAAAGGACTACCTTTCAATTTATGTATTCTGTCATTCTGAGCTAGTTTGTACTGCCGGGCAGACATGTATTTAGTGTCTGTTACAACTTATTTGCCATCTTCTATGTTTATGACCTGTCTACGATATAGTATTCATCTTAGATCATCTTTACACACTTGCATTAGATGGTGGTTGTTGCATTGACCTGCCATGGATTACACTTCCTAAGAGGGGGAAGAGCTCATAAAAATAGTCATCCTCGTAGCATTTTAAGAAATGACTTCATTTGTTGCTTTGGTAGAGCATGTGGCTACTATTTTGCGAGCATAAGAAAGCGTAACGTGAAGTCATCCCGTTTGTCTTTAGCTGACAGCGTTCTAAAGCAGTTTAAAGATCACATTTTAAACCAAAAATGTTTGAGATTTTTAGGGTGACCAACAGTTGTTCTCCCATCACTCAACCATTTGAAAAAAGGCAAAAGCCATAACTGGGGCCCGGCTATAACACTAAGTCAAAATGTCGAGTCAGGAAAAGCTCAAGCTTCATCTTTTAAATTCTTTGGCGTTCAGCCCCATGTAACATCGTCCCTCCATTTGTACATCCTGTCGTTTCACTGTAACTCTTTATTGCGGAGCTCTGCATGTAGTGTATGCATCTTGGAGACGAGGAGATGAAACAGTGGCAGCTCTAGAGGTGTTGTTTACTGACAATGCTGTGTACCCAGACGGTGTTAGCCAGACAGCTTACATAATACTACATGCTAATATTGGCTTCTTATCGTTTTCACTCATGTTTGCTTCTTCAAACTACTTCCTTTATGTAATCACTCGTCTCCTGTCTTTTTTTTTTTTCTCAATTTTTCCTCTCTGTGTATCAGTGTATACAGTGAATGTATCTTTAGTTCTGTACGGTGATGGTAAGATAACAAACCCACAAACTGTCACATCCAATTCATTCTTCTTCCCCCCAACTTAAAGTGCTGGGGCTTGTGTTGCATAATTGCATTAGTGCTCTCAGGCCGATGGCTATGCTCATTAGTGGGGTTGTGATGCAATCTGCAGAACACATGGGCCTCTGTTGTTTGCAGTATGGGCAGCGAGTGGGCATGCAGGGTCAGCGTATTGACCTTTCCTATCCATTCATGCAGCCAGAGGGGGGTCTGCTAATGACTGGCAAGGTTGAACAAACAAGGCTGATAACAGGGACTTTGTTGGAAGTGGCTGTTGTTCAACTAGTGGCAGCAATGTCGCGGTAGAACAGTCGCATGCTGCTGATAAAATGCTCTGCATCTAACAACAAGCAGCTTTGTGTGAAGGGGAAGTTTAAAACCCTAAGACTCGTTTGATTGAAACTATTAGTTCTGCAGTAATACCCCTATTAAAGCCCCTATATGTATAGTATTATTATTATAGTTATTATGCTATTTTGATTTAAACCGTGCCTAAACATTGTAGTGCTCAGAGTTATTCACTGTTTTAAATTTAAACGCAGGCCATAAAATGAAAAGACATATGTGCCCATGGCAGTGTGGTGACACAATAGCAGACCAAGCATTAAAAAGGCTATCCTTCACTTTACTTATGTTCCTATTAACATTTTTGGCAAATGACCAGGTTATAAGCAGGATAATCAGTCTGATGTATGCATGAAAGGATTTTAACACTGCAGCTGAGACGTACCCTCAGTGAGGACTTTAACACTCCTTGATGTGGATTAGAATTTATATACACATGTATCATATCCTCAGATTGATTTACTGAATAATGATATCATTTTGTTTTTGACTTTTCCATGTCCATATGATTTAATGTGACAATTTAATGTGACAACATCACGCCCAGATTTAAACAAATCATAGAGAAGAACTTGGTTACATTTATTCCCTTGTCTTCTTCTTGTCTTGAAATCCAGATTCAGATGCTTACGTGGTGCAACAGTGCCTAGCTAGTATGCAGTACCAACCTATGCTTTCTGAAGTTTCTACAGCTTTGAAAAAATGGCTGCATTATTTAATGTATCATCGAGATTGATACGTCTAATGTCCTATATAGCTACGCTCCAGTAGGTTGTGAATATGGAGCTAAAATTATTTTATTAACTTGTCCAAATGAAGGTTTGGCAGGAAGCGACGAGTTGTACTTGCAGCAGCTGATGTAATGCTGTACTGACTCGCAGGGTTTATGAAAACGATCAGGTTTCTTGGGTTTGTCATAACTTTAAGTAAAGCGTTATTTGCATCTTGACTTCCCGTGAGTCAGGCTATAAAATAAAGAGATCATAAAATGTGTAAATCTAGTTTACAATGGAAACGTGAATCGCTGAACTCGAGATATAACAGCTATCCTTCTCCTTCACTATGTGTTAGAGCACTGAATTATACACTGTTGAAATGTTTACTTGTTTAGATGATGTCTAACATGAATACTCGTCCACTTAGAGCACAATAGGTAATTGCTTATTTTGATTCCCAAGCCTTTCATTTTTTTTTTTACCACAACCCTGCACTCCCCACATTTTTACCACAAAAATGCACCACTGAAAATAACTTGGCTCTGATTCAGTAATTAAGGAATGAAGCAATTCTGAATTCTGCCTTTTTTGGAGGAGCGACTCGCGCTGTCGGATGGGTTTTCAGGGTAGCTGTGTCTCGATCAGAATTTATGTAGGATCTCCAGGGAATTTCTGTTGCCCAGTTGAAAAGTGATTTGTTGTCTTTGATTCCTACAGTATGATTATAAGTCCAGGGTTATAACTAATGTTCACTGAAGAGCATCACTGCAGATAATACATGGAGTTTCTTGTTAATTTACTCAGAATATTCCACCTAGTAGAAAATATTTTTCTTTATGTTATGAAGCTTTCAACAGCTGACAAGCTTTTTTTTATATTCAGCAGCTGAATAGAAAATATCTATCTGATGACTTTTTGGTTAGGTCTTTAAATAGATCTGCTAAGGAGCTTAATCTGTTGACATCCTGTGATTATGCCTCCGTCTGAGTGACCACTCCAGGGTCAGGACCCTTGAGGCCAGAGTCGGCTTATCTCCAGTGACTGTTCACTCTTTACTGCTGTCTTCACACAGGCATGCGCACACACACGCTAAAAGGATCTTTAAAAGCTCTGTTAAAATGCCATTCTAAAATTACGTTTATTAAATGAAATATGGCATTTTGAGATAATAAACAAGGTTAGTTTATTTTTAAGGGACAAGTACAGAGGAACCTTGGCAGTTGCTGAAGCATTATCCAGCAGCTGAATCTAATTTCCAACCATCATCAGTCTCTTGATTATTTACATAATTATTGGTATATTTTACTGAACTCCTTCATAATATGATTTGTTTTCCTTTATGGTGTCTTTATTTATTTGCAATTTTGGGGTCCTAGTGCTGATAAATGTGTAGTGGAAGGTGTAAGAGAAACATGTAAAGGGAATAAGCTCTACCAGTAAGCTTGTGAAAAAGGAATTAATGAATGAATGAGAATCTTGTTGTCTCCTGCAAGCAGTTACAGGATGATGGTAAAACAAGGACACATAATAAAAGTTTGGAAGTATCTGATATCTTAACTCCTTCCTACCAAAATAGATAAACTGTGACACAGATTACCAGGTTTTTTTGGTTAATAGTACACTGATGAAATCTGCTGTCCCACTTGTGCTGAGATTAGAAACACGAACCTTACTGTAATTTTCAAAACAAGGGAAATACTTTAGAACAAAAGAGAGTAAATGGTGGGTAGCACAAAGCATTTCTGGTGTTTACAGCCTCCCTACGATGACATGCTGATCTGCAGGATAAGATTGGGTAGTTATTTCCTTTTGTGTTTTCATCGTTAGGATTTTCTCTCGTGATAGGATGGTGACAAATTTGTTTTTAGACACTTGTTTTGTCTATGCCAAGGCAGACAGCCAATGATCCCAGCCAGTGCTCTCTGAGGACATGTTTGTTTTTCTTTCCTTCCTCTTGTGTTTCCATCCCACTGACTGGGTTACATTTTTCTTCGTGTTATTGTTTTGCTAGAAGGACTTAGTTAAATCAAAGCATTCTTTTGTTAAAAAGTCCACCTAACATTGATCAAGTTCTGTTTTCAACATCTAAGTGTTGTCTGCACACTAACTTTATCATTAGCATGAACGGACACAGATTCCAATCCCCAAGACTGTGTCTTATCTTTTGTTGTTTTTTCCAAGGTCAACAATATCAAAACTCTTCCGTGTGGAAAGTTGGCATGTCGCCATCGGAGGAAAATGAACATGCCATGATAAAAGCGGTATCTGGTGATGAGCTCAATGGCTATGTTCTTCTATTAAGAAACATCAGAGGATGAGCTTCCGACCACAGTTATAGTAACTGGTAGGAAGCTCATCCTCCTGCCTTAAGTTTCAGAGGGATTCAAAGCTCAAACTCTATTAGTCCACTGATATGAACCAAATGGGTCCCAGAGGGTCACTTAACAGACTAATGAGACTTGATGGGCTTGTGGTGTTGGACATCGTGGCTTTCTGTGGCTTATAGCCCTGACTTGTGTATTTGCAGTCCCACAGCTATTACACTCAGTAATTATATACACACTAGTCTCCAGAGTGGCCCACCAATGCTTAAATTACAGTCGGTGGATAAACCACGGCAAAGTAAGAAAACATAATGACTTGAAGCAAACTTAACATACCAAATTCTTTGGCCAACAAAACTAGGATGAAAATTGAAAACAACTCATTTGAAATTCTTGTTTTTTATCCATTCATTTAGCACATTTAGTTTTCATTTAGTAAAGATATAGCTGAGTAGAATTCAGTGTAGAAAAAAAAATATGGCAGTTGACATTTAAATTAATTCATTATCATAAATGAGAAGATAACCAGTATTTGATCTGTCAACATTTATCCCCTTCCTTTTTAAGTACACCATTAAGCATTACACTTTGGCGAAGCACTCACTGAATATTTATGGAAATATTTGGCGCCCCTCCAGTATATACCGTGATACGCATGCTGAAATGCAGGAATTGGCTTTAGATAGTGCTGCACATTTTGTATTTAAAAGCTTAAAAAAGTCTTTCTAGACAGATACTCAAGAGTTGTTTGGAGGTGTAGAGTCTGGCAGGATTTCTTCCAGTGTCCAGCCATAACATTACACCATGGCCACAGCTGCTCTGTCGCCACCGATCTGTCCCCTAGAAACATGATCCTGTTTATAATCTGACCATCATTTGGACGCCGACTGCCCGCGACGCCAGGCCCATGATTTACCCCGGTGCGTGTGTGTGTGTGTGTGTGTGTGTATGTATGTGTGTTTCTCAGAGATAGATTTACGAGGGCATACTGCATGAGGGTGAGGATTAGGTCCTGAGGGACTGAAAGTATCCCACGATGCATGGCTTGGTGTAGTTCCACAAGTAATCGTACTTCACCAGCATTAACTGTGTTTTTGACACTGTCATATGGCAACAGAGTGGTTGTATATGTGGTTAAATAAGGGGAATAAGAATTAGGATTGGGAAGATAAAAATTTTAATAATTTCCCCCCTGGGATTATTAAAATATTTCTGATTCTGATATGCAGTAATTACTTTTGTTGATTTATCAGTCGTGGTCTATGATCTGCCCCTATTTAAATTTAAATTGCATATTTAGTAACAACTGCTTTTGGATTAGACAGATACAAATGAAACATGCATTTATATGTTGTTATGAAATTCTATGTGAAATAAATGAACTCCGATGGCACATTATTGTTTTTTATAGTGAACGTTGGGTCCTTAACGTCAAGTCTTTTACCTCCTATGGGAACTTCTGTCAAGTCGTCCGATAGATATGGTTGCGTTAATAAAAACTACATTTCGCAAACAATTATAGCAATCTGAAAATTCTAACAATGCATAACTAATGTCAGAATATACATAGCTAGCTATTTAGTGAAATTAGTGTTACTTACCATGTGGAACAATGTTCATAAGGCATGGTCCCTCGAGGTATTGTCATTATCAGCATGGACACAAAGTAAGGAAAATAATAAGGTAAGAAAACAACCACTTGGTGTTTGATTTTGTTTATTAGATATCAGATTTTTTACAGAGGGAAAAAAAACAACTTGTCACTTCTCTCTGGTTTATATCGAGTTCGAATGCTAATAATCTGCTCATGTATTGTAGCTTGAACCGTTTGTCATGTGGAAATGCAGAAGCTGTCGCAGTGAGAACAAAATATTTCGAAAGTATATCATAATGAAAACGTTTTCTGGTGACAACCAAACTGCATTTTGCAATAGTAAAAATGTTTATTATTATGACTCATAATGCATTGTTAAAGTAAATAAATCTCAGAATTGATTGTCCTTATGTCTGGATGTTATTTACAATCTTTTCACCTGAAGCCTGTAAAATTTTAAGCATGGTCCAATACATGTTAATGTTATGCCATCCATCTGGTGCCACTCATCACTGGAGCCAACTGCTAAGGCAGTTTACACTTTCATGTCAGGATATGGTTGCATACCTTTTCCAAAATAAGCCCCAGTAAATGATAGCCACAATTATCAGGACTTTTCTTGTCAATGTGCAGTGAGGTCCAGAATTGTCATAGTGTTGAAGCAAATGGCTAGTAATGCATTATTATTTTTCCAGAGCTGTAACAAATGCTAAAAAGGTGCTGCTAAACTGGGTATGCTGCTTTCACAATTTCACAGCATCTATGTCTAGTGGTGATCCCTACTTACGTGTATGCAAACACAGTGTGAGTTTACATACGCTGTTTATGCACTGTAGTCTAACATTTGTACAAACTGAATTACTTGGTGCACTGAAGGAGGCCATAGCTATATATATATATATATAATATTTATATTATATATATATATATATATATATAATATATATATATATATATATATATTATATATTATTATGTTAAGCTCTATAACAGCTAAATGTAATTTTACACGTACAGTTGTCATAATATCAGATTTTCACTACACTGTTATTCTGGCCAAAATAATTTATGATACGATATATTAACAATATTATTGCTATATATAGAAATAGAATCTGATTTTTTTTTTTTTTTTTTTTTAAAGGCAAATGAGTTGTGGTTCAGGGAGGTGGGGAGAAAGTCTGCAACCAAACGGCAAAGCATCAAAAATAAAAATTAAAGTTTAAACCAATAAACCACAACCATTTACAAGATATTATCATATGTGTATTCTGAACATGATATTTGTTATTTAACTTTTTAAATATTAATAACTAAATTGCAACACCTCTATTATCCAGTATTGGCCAGATTGCCAGTCTAGGTGGTTTGTAATAGACAAGAATATTGCTAACTGGTCCAGTAATTCAGTTCAGCCATGTATTTTATAGACCTCTCGCCAACAACTGAAAGTTATTCCAAGATTTACTATTGTTGGGCAGCCTCTTGCTCGGTGATTCTCTCCTTTGTCTTCTTAGCCTCTTCCATCAATGTCACCTTCTTTCTTTTCACCTTGTGTGACACCCAGTTACATCTCCTGCTTGTCCAGTTCCAGCTCCTCTCCCTGTCAGCATTCATCTATTCCCCCAAACCTCCTCTTTCAGGTGGTCCAAAACAACTGTGATACAAATACTAACACACCCCTGTCTGGGCAGCCTGGCTAACAAACTGAGCTAACATTTGCTAACAGCAGCTACTGTCAATCATGAAACTCTGAAAATCAGCAAGAGTTGATGCGCAGCACCCGGAGGACTAGGGAAGGGAATCTTCATAAAATGTGATCCATTTTCACCCAAATAATTTAAATATTTAGTGGTGTATGACTCAGTGACGTGAAGCGTTACATACTTCTCGTGGGTGATCGTAAATTAAACAAAATCGTAAATAAAATTACACAGTGCAAGAACAGGCCTATGGGACGCAGGGTTAGAATTTCACTAACACTTTTTACTTGTTTATGTCGAAGCATCAAAATTAAAATATCCAAATATCCATCATCCTAGTTAGAATGTTTCAGAGTAGATAAAGCAACAGCCATTACACGTAACATTCCCGAAACTTCACAACAGTATACGTGTGTGTAAGACAATGTTAGCCTTGTGTGTGTCATAGTTATTGACATACCAGACATGTATGATCCCTACTGCAGCCACTGTAGGCTGTCACTTGTAGTATCTGTCACACACACTAAGTCCCGCGATGACACACATGCATTCATTCACGCAGCGATGCAACAGTCTGTGTTGTGTCTTTGGCTTTTGATGTGTGCCGTATTCATATCAATCATGCACCCTGCTGCAACAGTTCTAAGAAAAGGTCTCCATATAGCAAGAGACAGGCATCCAATATGGGTACAGTTAAGTAAACATGGCACTCTGTATCATTTATCAGTGCCATTTAAGATATTTATGTTTCATCTAGGTGCTGTAAAGTATTTGCTAAGGTCATTAAGTCTCTCACTCAGCTGGAAGAAGTTATGTTCCCACATTTGGATTCCATGGGTTTAGGCTTTGGCTCAAACATCCCTTTGAACATGACAGGCGGTATGTGTTGATTTAATTTCAACTTTTACTTTTTTGTACAGTGCTACATAGGAACTCAATGGAAAGAGACATGGAAGTGTATAAGAAGGGTTTTGAAGGTTACATCCTAAATCACAGAGTCAAATTACATTAATGCTCGCATTGAAAAAACACTTCAAATTATTATTTAAATGTCAGATTGTGTTAGAAATATTCTCATAATCCTTAGTCCTTTATAATTATTTTGATCAGTATCTATTGATCATTCACGTCAGTGACACATTATTCTTGTATTCTTTGTCGAAACCTCCTGTCCTGTTCTGGGTTGATGGGGGCCTAACCCAGCGCAGGTTGGGCAAGAGAACATACATGTTATGTTACTTATCAGTCACAGATGGATGCCACCGTAGGCTGATAATCAGACTGAATTGCTTTTTCAGTTCTCCTCATAGTAATCAGTGAACCAATCATAAATGTTGGTGGTCATTGCCTGGAAATACAGAAGTGCAGTTTTGTTTGTTTTTTCCCCACATTGGCAAAATGAAAAGTGTGAACAGAGTTTAAAATTAAGCTGACTTGCAGTCGGTTGCAGTATGTCAGCACAGTGCATATCTACTGTTAAACGTCATTAATCTCTCTGGAATTTCCCAGCACAGAGATTTTGGCTCTTTAAGTAGTGTGATTTGAATCAAAGTAAAGCTAATGACCTAGTTGGCATCAGGAGACTGGCGGATTTCCAAAACAATTGCTCATATTTGAGATTTAATAGAAAAGAATAAGGCTGTGTCCTTTTATTGCAATAAGTCAGTTATTTATTGTAGTAGCCAGAGTAAGATTATTGTAAACCATTGGACAATAGCTTCTGTTCTGTTTTAGAAGATCAATCAAGCTGTAATAGAAGACTTTTATTGTGGAAATGTTTTTGGTTTTTTTGTCTGAAATACTTTGTTTTTGTTTTGCAGGAAAGTGTATCCCCCTGTAGTGGATCCGTAAGAAGTGCTCTTCAGTATGAATACAGGTATATGCAAGTATACACACACACACACACACACACACACACACACACACACACACACACAAACCACATACTGAATGAGTTTTTAGGCAGTCATCCATCCACTACATGTCCATTCCTTTTGTTTGGTATTTGTCCATTCTTGCATTTCTGAGTGCAGATTGACTGAACATAAAACCATTGTTTATATTTTATACTTCACAGTTTCAAAAGTCAATATGTTTCCACATTTCAGTCCACCTAGTTATTTTAAAAGCCGCCGTGTGTGCCAGTTTTCCTCTGCCACAGGCATGAGTCTATAATTCTAACCCTGACCCCGTTTCACCACGATGGTGTTGGTTCATTTCGGGCCTGCGTTATTATGACCAACATCAACAAGTATAGTGAGCCTGTTGCTTTGTAACCACCGTGATGTATTCCTCCTTTAATACATTCCCAAAGATCTGTCCTAAACTTGGCAGTCATCCCAAGTGTGTATTTCAGTCGGAGAATCAATGAGTAATCCATCTTTGAGTCGTCTTCACACACCAACAGTCTGGGTGGCTTCCACTGGTAGCTTGACTCATCTTGGTTGGTTGCCTGTATTTACAATACAGGAAGACAACACAATGTGTCATGTGTTGAAAGACACCCAATAACACTACCACCACACTTCCCTCACAATATGGTTGGCCGACAGCTACTAACAGCTTTGTCCGAAAACAATAAACCAGTCAACACTCCTACAAGTCAAATCAATGCAAGAGCCACTGTCTGCCACAGAAGATAACAACACTCCCTACTCTATGCTGCAGCTAATCTACTCCCAGCAAACTACTTTGATCCCAGATGAGCCTCTACTTGTCACATACGTGCTACAGATTTTAAACCACCTGTGTTGTCCAACAGCGTCAATTGTAAAGAACTGATCTAAGCATCCCAGGTGCTTTAAATGAGGACAAATTAGGACACTATGTAGAGAAGCATTTGTCAAGCACTTCAGGTGCCCAGGTGAAGGTATTTCGCTACAGTTCAGTTAATGAAGGTGTTTCAACAGGCCAGTAAACAGAGATTTTTATGATTTTTAGTATATTCGCACTTGTTTTTTGCATCACACACATCCCTGATGTTAATTTCTTTAGTCTTTTTAGTCAAATTAAATCAAAGCCTAATTCAGAAGCATCCAGGATCATCCAGTTTAAAAGGATCATATCGTACATATAAGCATATTCTGCACTCACACAGTAAAATTCAGGCTCTATAAATGCATGTGCATGAATTATGTTTCTGGCTGGAAGCATTTGTGTGTGTTTGTGAGTAAATGCATGTGCATGTGTGCTGCCGGTGCTGCTGCTTATGCCTCTATGATCACCTGCCCGGCTGTGATTTCTCAGATAGCGGAGGATTCGCTCGCAAAAGTGTGGCCTTGTCACTCATACTCTCTCCCATGAAGAGGGTCCAGAGCTCACCAAATCTAGGCACAGGTACTAAACTAACACTCACAAAACACACAACAAATGAACACAATAAGAAGAGTTATGTAAGTCGCTAAAATGTGGGCCGCTTCATGTATTGACTGGACTAAACCGTCAAAGCGCGAGGTAAGTTGTTAAAAAGTGGCTTGTTGTTTGGGCTGCAGCTGCCTTAGTATGCTTAAGCAATGTTTGGACTGCGGGATGCTATTTTTTTTCCTGATCAGTTCTTTTATTTCCTTTTTTTAGTCTCCTCTGTCTTGGGCTTGTTTTTGCTTTCTAAATCATTTATAAGTCACACTGTACCAAGCTGTTCCTTCCTTTTGACAGCTCTCATATGTCATACTCTCACACTGCTCCGCGCCATTTCCCGGCCTTTACGGGCAGCTTATTCTACTCTTCCTGTTGTCTTAAGTTTTTTCATCCCTGTTTTTTTCCTGCCTCTTTTTACTTTCTTCTTTGTCAGCATGCATTTGGTCAGACATGGCACAGCTCCACTGACCCTGAGCTCTTGGAGAATGTTCTTAGATGGGCTTGTGTGTGACTAAAAGGCCACCATTGTGCCTAATTCTCCCTGATTAGTGTTTGAGTTTTAGATTTGCTGATATAATGCATAAGCCCTTTCATCCTAAAATTGTTGCCTATTTCTTGTCACGCATAATTTGAAATCACAGTGCAGGCCAAGATGTATAACTGAGCTGCTTTTTTATGCTGAAGTATATTCTCAGTTTTCAGAGACTACAGCTGGTCGCTCCCAGCTGCCTAATCCTCTCCTCTGCTGAAAGAGCAGTGTTTGTACCTGAACTTGTCAGCATCCAGGTGAACAGCTGCACCCATGTAGGAACTTCAGCAGTGTCAGCCTCCTTTTAACAGTAGTAGGGCACTGTGTGAAAACAAACCACCACACAGAGACCTTTGAGTAGCCAGTGGAGCATTATTATGAAGAAGACATGTGGACGCCAGCTTCTGAGGGACTCGGTTGGGGTGTTCGCAGGTGTCTAGCATTCTGTCATACTTGGAGTCTACACTCCAAAATCTGCAATGTTGTTTCCTAGAAATGAACAAAGCACCCTCCTGCATGGTTTCAACACTGCAGACTAGAGAATGGAGGTTAAGCAGCCAGTTCGGATTGTTCTGTGTGCTGTGGAGGAAACCATCCCAGCTTGAGCCGTCTCCACTGGTTAAACTAGCTGTCTATATTGCTGTGAGCTGGCTAGCATAACCACATGCAATCAGTTGATAGAGACATATTCGTAAAACAGAAAAAATATTAAAGAGTTAGAGTCTGGACTTTAGAAAGCAGTGCTAGCTGTGGCAAGAATATCTCGAGCCCTGAATCCTAACGAACTTTGATGTGTGAATTAGTGTATATTTCACTTTTCCATCTTCAAAATGACATTATCTTAACGGTAAACTACAGGAGAGCAATCCTCAGTAGTTGTTCACAGTGAATGCTGGTGATTTTTCTGTCTTGTACTTTTCCTCTTCAGTCTGTCTTTTCAGACCTGTTTCTACTCCTCACCATGTCTCAGTTTGTCACACTTAACATTCTCACAAGCATTCTGTGAAATGACAACAACTTTAAATGTAATCCTATGCAGTTGTTCTGCCGTTTGTTGGGGAAATTAGTGTGATCACACATTCAGTCATGTCAACTTATTATTGCTGTGTCTTCTCTCTTCCCCAGGGAGTGATTCTCACTCATCAGACTTGGGTAAGTCTCTGTTCCTTTTTGGTGAATTCAGGTGGAGAATCTTGACATTGCACATGATAAGAGAAGCTATGAAACACTCTGTAGGAGACCAGGAACGCTGCAGAGTGTGATGTTAATATTATAAACTTTATCTTTAGATTCTTGGCGGTCACGCAGTGTTACAGATGGCCTTAAGAACGGAGATGCCGGCAGCTCATCTCTTGCAGCCAAAGGCTTCCGCAGTGTCAGGCCCAACTTGCAGGACAAAAAGTCACCAACACAGGTGAAATGTCACACACACACACCACACTGACAGATGTTGACATGTTGTCTTTTTTTTACTGCCATTTAGAGTTTAATAAAAAAACATGTTTGGCTTGTAAAAGTCTCTGTCGAAAATGGTATTCTTAATGACACCACAGACCACCATGATTATGGATAATTTACAGAAACATCCAGTATTTTGAACAACTTGACCATGATTTGTTTCAAGCTTTGCACTGATCATTTTTTGTTGTTGCTGCTTGGACGTCTCCCGGGTGTTGCATTCTAATTGGCCATTAAGAATATCAATCACATACCCCTGCCACCGCCTAGGAGAGAGAGTTTCCACTTCTCGCCCACTGGCACTAATCCACCTGACTACAGCTCCCTCGTTGCCCTGGCTAACGATTTTAGCCCTGGAATGCTAACATTCACGCAGAATGAGAAAGCAGTTTTGAAAGAGTCCTACACTATTAGTAGCACTTCCTCTTACTCCTATTCAGAGACCAGTGGAGACCAAGTCCAACAGGCACACCAGTCCACTGTCCCAAATGAAGTTAGCAACTCCAGTGCATTTGCTTCCACTAATACACAGGCCCAGGAGCGCAAGGTTTCTTCCCTCAAACTAACTCCTGTCACCATCCCTGATCCCCCGGCTCACTGCAACTCTTTCCTTGACCCCCATACTAAGACCACAGGCTCCCCATCACCCACTTCCCCTTCTCCAAAAAAGGGTGCCACCCTGTCTCCACCCCTGACGCAGACAGCCTCGCTTTCTGTCCACGTGGGCCCAGAGAATCTGAAGCATCCAGAGCCTTCAAACAACACAGTGGAACTCAAGGTCCCAGATCAAGCCCCAAATCAAACTCTACGTCCAGCTCCATCCCAGGTGGAGATAACAAAGGGTCCTCCTGCAGTTCCACCAAGACCTTCTCCTGCACAACTGTTGGTACATAACTGACTACATGCTGTAACGATAGAACGAAAGAGAGCAATGATTTTGTCCATTTTAAGGTCACTGTAGTACAACGTCCCTGGGTTTTTGTCTTGGTGACAAAAAGGGTAACACACTGGCTGCGTCACATTTCATCATATGAGACCCATAACACACACTGACTGAATACACCATAAGTAAGTTATTGTAAGTAATTGTCAAGGTACCAGAGCCAGGAAGTGTCAAATTCAGAGACTAAAAAGTGACGCACACAGACACTGTGAAGTCTGACTGTGGTGTTCCTTGAAATCACTCATGTTCAGTCTTACATAGAAAACAAGAGGCGCTGTTTTAACGCACGTCACAAGCACATACCGCTTGTGTGTGTGTTACCCTTTAGTTTGTTAGTGTTGGTGCTGCCATCCAAGAAACCAACCAAACTAACTGTGGTTCTAGATATGTCTGAACTCATGCTGTATGTGTGATAATATTTTATTTTATTCTGTTACTGCCTGTGTATTTGTTTCCTTGAACTAACAGAGCCTCTATAATTCCACAGCATCAGTCATGTTTCAGAAGATGATGCAGCCTCATGACACTTGTGTGGTTTCACAACAGCATTTCACCTTCTGTCAGGCTCACGTGTTACTTCCACACATCCTTTGTGACAACGTGGCTAATGAGTGATATCATTAAGCGCTCTCCTCCTCTCCTCCTTTTCCAATCAACTCCCTCCCTCTCCAACACCAGGGGCCTCCCTCCCCCGACCCCGCTGCACGGCACTCCCCCTATCGCTGCCACAGCTCAGAATCACTCGACTACCTGTCAGGCCTAATGCCCAAGGCTCTGTCACCTACCCCGTATGTTCCTAGCGGAGCTGGCGGCACAGCCGGTGCAGTCAGCGGGCTGAGCTTTACTGCGAGCATCGGTGGCTGCGTGTCACCCTCGGCTTCCCCCGTGACGGTGTCAGCCCTCAGCCACTACTCGTCGTCCACGGCGGGTCTGCTGGACGAGCTGCAGATCTGTAGCCTGGAGTCACCCGGCGCCTCACCCACACCATCGCCCACCCTCAGCCATGTCTCTACCTACACATCCACTGCTGGCCTTGATGATGTGCTAACAACCTCTGTGGCCTCCACTGCTGCAGCAGCCACTTTCACTAACGTAATTATCCCAACAAGTCACTGCTGTAACACATGTCATTACCAGAAACAAATGGTTCCCTCCTTCCCCCCACTCATTTGGATGGCTGAACCAAACCTTTACAAAATCTGTCATTACTACCGATTTTTATCTTTCACTAACTACAACCTACCTCTCAGATATCAGTATTAAATTCAGCCCACTATGTTCCCTTATTATGTTAATGTCTGTCCTCATTAGAACTCCTTGTCTACATGTTTTTGTCTACGTTACTGTGTGTTATCCAGTGCAAGTATACAGTTTCTTAAAGACCAGTTCACATAAAAAAAAAATTCATGATGAGGCAAAACCATTTTGCAGGAAGTGTTGAGTGAAGTTGTAGGTTGCAGGTTGTTGCTGAACTTGTCTCGAGGGAGGTAGAGGGTTCATGAGGACTGTAGTTATGTTTCCTGCCAGCTCATTATATCGCCCTGGGACTTAATGTAAGGGACCATGCCATCTCTAGATACTAGTATAAATTTCCATGAGCACCTATCCGAAGCTGTTGTAACAAGACGGATAGGACTAAATCATTAAGTCTGACAGTGGCTTCTTGTTCAATCAATCAAAGTTGCATTGCATTGTGTTGTTTACTCTTAGACTCATGGCATGCATCTTCCATCAGTGCAATCGAGTGATAAGTATCTACACTATATGGTGTTGTTCCTACAAAAGTTCTGATTGACTCAAGCAAATATCCATTTATAAGACCAACACCAGATATTGAAACAACAATTTGAGATGTGGTCAGTAAGTCCATGTTACAATAGCCAGCTTCAAACCCTTGGTTTGAGATTGTTGGCTGTGGCAATCTAATCAACAGTAACAGTGTCAGTCATCTGCTCATTCATTGAATGCCTGAGCACTAACCAAGGACAGAGTAAGAAGTAGGTGTCTACACAGAAGGCATAGATCACCTGTGTGGAGCGCTCAGAGTCCACATCACTGTGGTTATGAGCGTAAAACCGAAGAAAACCGAAGCATAAAAATTCACTTTGGACCGCAGTTAGAGAGTTACAGTGCACATAAAGTGTGAGAGGTTGCACGGCCTGTAGACAGCTGTATTGATAGATAGATAGATGGAAAATATAAAAATATTGAGCAACATGACTGAAACACCTCCTGTGTAGAAATGCCATTGGATACATAAGCAATCAGTGTTGCTTGAACATGAATTCATCACTCTTATTGGTTTTCGAGCTATCATGAATCTTTGATTTGAACACCTCCGGCCTTTAAATGCAAATGTTTTTATCCTTTGTCAGATGAAATCATATGTTCCTGTGTCATGTTGAATGGGAGCGCATTCGACAGAAGAGCCACCCATTGTAACCGTATCACGTCCATTGTCTTGTTTATGTCACAATTAAATGATGATGAAATGTGTGTGAATCCGAAAGAGTTGTGTTTGTTTACCGTCACCGTTTCAATCTCTCCTGTGTGTTTCGAAGTGAAGTAATTCAATAAGTGCCCCTCTCCCTCACTAACTGTTCTTACCGTCACTTCACATTCAGCAGTTCAGCACCAATGTCTGTCGACATGTATATTCACTTCCTTTACTAGGTTCCTCTACCTCTTTAAATAAATAAATAAAGGTTTATATCAATATGTTGACTAATAGTGGATTTATAAAAACTAATCCTTCTGTTGTTTTCTACATTTACACTCATTATCTAATGTTGTAGGACAGAGCAGCAATATTCTCTGTATTGTACTTTTTTTTTTGTGCCATTTCTGATTGGTAATGACTGATTTATCTCTGTTTCTGACTTGTGGGTCACTCCTAGGGTCAGGTCCTCTCTCACGCTATGAATGGCAGTACTAGCCACCCACAGAGGCCCCTCTCTCCCCCATCGTACCCTCCTCCCCCCACTTCACTCCACACTGGACTCCAGAGACAGAGCAGGAGTTCAGGTGAGTCGCTGAATCTTTTGTCCTAGTATTTGAGCTGAGGACACCACATGTTGGAATGGAAATTCTTTGTAAATATATCAAGAAACAATATCAATTAATTAGGTATTGGGGTTGGCAAATGTATTTATTTACTGTCTCAGGATGTGATATGTGTATACATATTAATAGAGGATAGAATCATTCTGTTGTTGTGCAATTAATCAGTACAAAATGAAGACAGAGATAGTGGTTGTTCTTGCACTGCTTAAATCTTGAATCATATAAAAGAACACTTAATCTTCAGCTGTCGTTGCCCAAACTTGGGTTTCGAACACTTAATCTTCAGCTGTCGTTGCCCAAACTTGGGTTTCTGTTTGAGTATTAATAGGTACAACTGACGGCGTGTTTTTTTTTATTCCTCTGCCTCTTTGCATGTAGAAGGCAGCGAGTCAGTTACCAGAGAGTCTGTGGTGTCAGGACACACCAGCATTAGCAGCACTGTGCCCATTGCTCGCTTCTCAGAGGAAGAGAAAAAGGTGTCGGTCATTAAAGCCCCTCATTACGAAGGCATCGGCCCCGTGGACGAGTCTGGCATCCCGATCGCCATCCGCACGGTGAGGACAAACAAACACAGAGCTGAACACAGTGGTTTGCAGCACCGTAGTGTAACACAGGAGTGTCTTTTGACCCATTTCTGTTGTCTTGATATGTGATCAGGCTCATGAGAGTGGATTACTCTCAGCTGTCAGCAGCTTTTGACCTCATATTAAAAGCCCTTTCTCTCTCACTTCCACTGTTTCTCAGTATCTCTTTTACACAGAGGGGGAGCCCTCTGTGTGCTGAAGATGAGCTCAGAAAAGGTCTTTACTTTAGTACTGCAAGATCCTCACAGCTTACTAGTCAAAGTGTCTGTCTGTGTGTTATCTGCGTTCAGGCTTTTCATGTAAGTGTCACTCAGTTATCCGTTTCTTGAAGAGCGGCATTTAAAGGCAGACATGTTAAACTACAGAATGAGTGAACAAGATAAAAGTTAGAGGAAGAATGAAAGATGGGCAATAAAAGCAAAGAGAAAAGGTGAAAAGAAAAAAAAGCAGGAAAAAAGAAAAACAGATGCTCCTTGTTGTGAACAGACAAACATTTTTGTGGGCACTTTCTTTGGTAACCATGGAGAGTGAAGTGGTAATTGGCCCGTCTCTTGGCCGTGCCAATGCTACATGCTCAGTCACACACACTCCTTCACTGTGGAGCCAAAATGCCTCTTCTCTGACCAGAGTCCAGACACAGTGTTTAGTGCTACTGAATAAAGAGAGGATTAAGTCTCACTGCCATTTGATAGCTCTTTTTTGAAGTGGCTGTTAGAGCTATACTGTATACACAAAGACACACATACCACGGTTTCTCTTGGATTTTCCAGGCACGGCACCAGGAGCTCCCACTTTTGGTTTTGTAGCACCATGGCTTCTCTATTCTCTGTGCTGCGGAATCAAAGCCAAGCCACCGTAGTTTATCAAGTTACCGATAACACTGTTATGTCTTTTTTTTTGTGTGTGGCTATGTTGGTGGCTATGTATTGATATACTGAGAATGTTTTAAAGCTAAAATATCCACTTCACACACATTTTTCTGAATAATGATGAAGTATTCTGTCTTCTTAGTAAATATGTCATAGGCTGATCAAAGAACACAAAAAATCCTACCAATACTATTTTTAGTTTTTAGTATAGGTCTGTCAAGATAATACAAAAAGAATGCATTCATTTAATGTTCCTTTTTGACATAATGCCACAGTGAAACTGAAGTTAGAGCATCTTTATTTTCTGTAAACTGGATACGTATGCAAAATAGTATTATGAGAGGGATTCAAAATATGATGCTGCGGGGCGGTCGGTAGCGTAGTGGTTTACGTGGCCGCCCCGTGTGTAGAGGCTATATTCCTCGCTGCAGCCGGCCCCAGTTCGAGTCCCGCATCGGATGGCCTTTGCTGCGGGTCATTCCCCCTCTCTTTGCCCCCTTCCTGTCTATCTTCAGCTGTCCTATCATTAAAGGCATAAAAGGCCGAAAAAATATAATAAAAAAAATATATTATAATCTATTATGCTGCATTTAACCCCCCTCACCTGCTTTGTTAGATTAAGAGGAGGAGTGTTTTTATATGAAGGGACGGAGATAGCTTGTTGCCCCAACCAATTTGATTGGATAAATGTATGTATACATACCCTGAGTTCCAGACGAGTCATCAGAAATGGGTTACTTTGTATTGCATTGTATTTTTTATTTCACTATAACTTTAATGGAAGTCTTAGATGTCTGTTTCTCCTCAGTTATAGCTGATAGATTCCCTTAGTAAGAAGATTACTTTAGTTTTTAGTTACTTTATCTTAGATAAGAAAAAAATATTTTTTTCCCACTGAACATGCTTGATCAACTTCCTAAAAGCAAGTTAGTGGAAGTGTCTCCACCTACGATAAATGAATCATATAAATAAATAATAAAATAAAGCTAGAAAGGCTGAGAGGGTGTTTTTCTCTCCTCACTAATGTCTCATAAAACAGTGGGAAACCTTCCTACTTTCTAACTTGAGCTATCTGGTTTATGTTGCATTTCACGGCACATAAATCTTTATGATTATTTCTCTCTCCACAGACGGTGGATAGGCCTAAGGATTGGTACAAAACTATGTTCAAACAGATCCACAAGGTTCACAAAGCAGGTAAGTCTGTATTAAATCACACTAGATGGCAAAAAAAAAAGTCCCATTACTTGATTTTATTTATTTATCAGGCATTATGAGCAGAGTAGGTTATACACGCACGCATGTTTGCATCTTTGTGTCTGAGCATGTCGGCTCTTGTTAAACCAGAAGACCAAGAGACGCTTAGAGCCAGAACTCATTAGATGAGAGCAAGAGAGTCTGGAGAGGGGGAAGAATTGAGAGAAACCTCTATTAGACGCTGAGCTGTCCTGGGAAATCTGCTCTAATTTTCTCTAACAGTCAGTACAAGGCTTGTTTGTTCATAACTGCTCAGGCTTTTTCTACTGCAGAACACACACACAAACACACTATTTCATGATTATATGTGCCTGAAAAACATCTTTATGATCTTCGAGTGTTCCCATGATGAATATTTACATATTCTCATTTATAAATCAGTATTCCATTATAAGAGTCAAGGGCATTTGTAGTTTTCTCATTTGCAGAAAACGGCAGCTTTAAATTCAGCCAGAATCAAATACTCATATAAGTCACATCAAAATGTGGCTAATAATCTGCTTCTGTAGGGTGCTATCGCCCGTCATATAACTCAAAGGAAGACATATTGGAAAACTGAGATGTGCTGAGCTTGTGGATGAACAGAGGAGAGGTGGTTTATGCTGCTCGGTTGGTTTTGATCCCACTTCCTGCTGTGAAAAAACGGTCACTATTGGAAATTACTTTGTAACTGACTGTATTCAAGCTGACTGTAGCTGTCCCCTCCAGAGAGGAAACTACAAACCATCTGTGCCATGAAGTACATTTGTGCATGTGTCCCATTCAGTTTTTGTTCCTTTCTTCTCCAGACGATGACTATTCTGACACATATAATGCAACATATGCCGTCATAAACAACGGTGAGAGATGTTTCAAGTATAACAAAATCATTTCATACAATCAGTAATTTTCCTCCGTTTGTTTCCTGTCTGACTGCTTCATCTCTTCTCCCTCCAATGCATCCTCTGTCCTGTCTTTAACAGATGACTACAGCCTGTCATCCAACACCACCATGGCCCACCCTGCTCCCCGGACACATACATACAGGCCACTCGCCAAAAGCCCCTCGGACAATGGGGGGCATCTGGGGCCTCGGGAGCCGTCGCCATCTCCTGTACCCCCACCACCTCCACCCATGCCATCTCTCCTCCAGCTGAGGGCCAGAGACAGTGACCGCGAGAAAGACACGCCTGATGCGTAAGAAGAGCTTTCTCTCATCTCTTTCATTTATAAGTTATGAAATACTCAGTCAATGTTTAGGTTGCTCATCTTGTACGAGAACTAATAAATGGCATGGATGTTTGTCTTTTACCAGGAATGAATGGGGTCCCCCCAATAGGAAAGTTGACACACGGAAGTACCGCGCAGAGCCCAAGAGTATTTTTGAGTACGAGCCTGGGAAGTCGTCTATTTTGGAGCATGAAAGACCAGTGAGTATATCATAAACATGTTTTATTTCATTTGAATGAATTCTGACATGTTCCTGTTAAAATCAATTGAAACAGCTCCACAGTCCAGGCTGTAAAGTTTAGTCTACGTAACATTTTGAGGACGTGATGCCTGCTTCCCTAGCCAGCTTCACGCTGGCATCTTGGAAGAATATTTCTATTGCGTTGACAGCGAAGTGATTTCTTTTACTATTGTTGTTGTTATGCTTGTTATTGTCCAGTAAAAGATTCATTCTGTTGCTGCTGTGCTTCACTTTGGGGCTAAATAGAAAATCCATTTCTGTAGAGAACTAAACATTAAACAACACAAGGTGGAATAACGGAGCTACAGGACAAAAAACAACTGGATGATCAAATTGAGAAAAGCAAGCACATTTACCTTTCTTATCCGCTAGTATTCTAGACATTACTGTGTTGTTAAAATATTTTCATATTATGGGCTTATATGCATGGGCTTCTTTCTGTCAGACACAGCGTGGGTGTTAAAAAGCGAAGGTTTCCAGTGCTGCATCCTTCAGTGACAGTACTGGCTGTTCTCTCTGTGTGGGGTGAATGACAAAGTAGACAGCAAATATAATTACCTTGGAGGGGGAGGATGAAAAATAATAGAGGTATCTGAGTTGAGAACAAGATAATAGAGAATGTGTTATAGATGCGGGTATGTTAATGTGGGAAAAGATTTCAAAGAAAAGGTTTGTGTGGTGTTTAATGTGATGACTGCAGAGAGAGAAAGCTCTCCCAGGGCAATAATGCATGAGTCAGTCCCTGATAAGGCAATAAAAGGAGGAAGCAATAGAGGGTAGAAGTGAACCCACGCGAGCTATTCTGCTGTTTGAGACTCACTCATTATGTATGATGTCTGTATAAAAGCTTTTCTCTCAACTATCCAAGGTAAGAAGTGGCACCTAAAGCAGCCAGTCCAGTGTTGAAATGTCCATTTGGACAAAAAAAAAATGTTTTTCTGGCACTCTGTTTCTTTTTTCTGTGTGTGTCTACATTACTTGGGTGATTGGCAGCCTCTGCTCAAGGCTTCACTTTTTTTTTTTTTTTACAGGGTGACTCATTCGTCTCAAAGCTGAATTCTCTTTTTAGCAAGAGACACGTGACACCACAACACCTACACAACATCTCCTGGCAGTGTTTCATTTAGTGTGAAAACGCCATTTCCATGTGGGAACGGGGTTAGAAAGAGCAGACAGTGTAGTAAAACTGCCTCATCTCTACAGTTAAAGTAACAGTAACACTGTGAACATGAATAAGCCTCTTGACTCGAGTGTATAAGTGGAGACAAATGGAGAAAGCTGCACTGGTTGGAGTTTAAACATACATGATCAGCTACACAGTGGTAACTGTTGTTTTTGTTTACCTGTCTAATCGTGTTGCATGTAAATAGTGAAAATGTACCTCTGTGATACAAGAGGAGAGCAGTTATAATTTAACATGTGGCAGCAGCAGAGACACTTCTGCTTCCTTAAAGCCATTTGTTCGTCATTTACGCGCAGGGCATGAAAAATGGCGTAGGATACACAGTATTTTAACACTGGATGGCAGCTGGCTCAATACGAAAGATCCATATCAGTCGTGAACTCTAAATGAAATATTCGTAAATGCACATTTCAAAAGCAGCTCTGTGAGTGCTGAAGGGAGGGAATGTGGCAGAATTGTGTGGCAAGACAATGAAAGTGTATTTTTATAGCACCTTTCAACAACAAGGCAATTTACAGTGCTTTACAGCAGACATTAAGGGTGTTTAGATAAAATATAAAAGCAATAAAAAGACACATTTTTTTTTATTTTTTTTATTTAGAAATATGAACAGTTTGGCCAGTTTAACAGTTTATTTCTCTCTAAGTAATTAATAAAAGCACATAACAGCCCAAAAACATATTCAGTATGTTAACTATCATTGTTTTCAATTAAAACAATGTTTGCATGAGCATCAGTAGAAGTTATGGCAGTGTGTAGCATTTGGATCAGTTGCCCGGCTGACTGTGATACCATAATGTTCCCACTAATATAGAAGTGAAACTTAATTGTACACCCATGCGAATAACCCCTCATGTCTTTTCCAAACTGTTCTTCAACGTGTGCCACTTCCTCTTCTTCTTAAATGAAACGAGGTCTCCCGGTGAGAGTTTAGCATGCCATTCACTGAGCCAGCACAAAGGTGTGGATAATGAGGCTGAGTGTTAGATACGTAATGCTCCAAGTAACATGCTGATCTATCACCTGTGCTGTGGCTTAAAATAAAGCAGTGGTAATGTGATTCTGTCATGGGTTTCACAGCTCTGTTCATTTGAATGCATATGAAATTAATGAATATCAAATCAAAGGGACCAGTAAGATTGTAACATTGCCAATGGAGTTTATTAGATAGAATAATTTAGTGTACATTTAATCACTGTCTAATAACATGGCAATATTGTAGGTTGTCTAACAAATTGTTTGGGTTTCCACATGTTTTGGTA
Organism: Larimichthys crocea; assembly: GCF_000972845.2. Classification (NCBI taxonomy): domain Eukaryota; kingdom Metazoa; phylum Chordata; class Actinopteri; family Sciaenidae; genus Larimichthys; species Larimichthys crocea. The sequence continues at coordinate 26,691,366 of NC_040020.1, read as the reverse complement.
TCATTACTTAGTAGGGTTTGTCAGTAGTAAATGTTGTTTTGCATCACTGCTTTCGTCCCAATGAGCCAGTCTATATCTTCATCCTGGTTCATCCTGTGCCCATCTCCCTGTGCCGCCTTTGCCCATTCCTAACCATAAGGTCCATGTCTCTCTTTGTCTGTGTGACTTCTTTCCACACTTCCTTTCTTCTGTTTTTCTTCTACCTCCTCTCTCTTTCACTGTCATGCTTTCCCAGACCTATGATGACATAGATTTAGAGAACGAGCCTTGGTATAAGTTCTTTTCCGAGCTGGAGTTTGGGCGGCCGGTAAGTCAGGGCTGTAGCTGCTCCTTCAACCACAACCCTGCCATAGGCATACACCCACTTTCTCCACTCCACCCATGATTTTTTTTTTTTTTTAAACGTATCCACCAATAGACTGGGTGGGGCTAGTTGTTTGGGCATGTGGTACTTGTTGGGTGCTGTGACCCTCCCTCCCCCCACCCTTGTGACAGGCTGTGTTATGTCTCTGCGTTGCTGGGTTTTTTGGTCTGGTGGCTAGCAGGCACTGAAACGTTCGCACACAAACCTTTTTTTTTTTTATTTCCAAACTTTAATTTCAGTTGTTTAATTGTTGCATCTTATCCAAAAATAAGCAGGAAAAAATGTGTGCTCCAGATGCTTTAGATGACACTCTTAGGCTGGGAGAACTGCACAGAACAATCAGTCAATCATGATATCGATGCATATGCAATAGATGAGTCCTTTCTTCTGTGTAATATCTGAGTCAGTGCAGTTTCTTCATCTTTTGCACATGCTAACATGTGTATCAATTAATCAGCCTTTTTGTTTATTTGATCATAGATTTATTTCTGCTAGTATTTGTGTTTATCTTCACTCTTGGTAGAGGAACGCTCTGCATAGCTTCAAGCTAAATACTCTAGTGCCCTCTGCTGGATGTAGCTAGTAATAACTTAGTGGCTCAGGGATTGCCTCTAGCCACATATCTGGGATCAAATTACCCCAACCTGACTGATTTACAGTGTCATGAGGACATGCCTCCGTCAATGCCAGCATGACATCAGGTGATGATCTTTCGGGCTTATTCAAAATGTTCAGGTGAAAATGTCACATCTGGAAGCTGGCGTGACCTCCCAGAGTTCACGTTGGGCCTTCTGTTGAGATTTCTACCTGCAATATTTTGAATGTATCACATCACAGAATAAGCCCTTAGAGTGTAGATGGTTTCCCTACATGCACTGAGTGGTCCAGCCGGGACAGAGTCTCACAGTATGTTCAGTGTTTGAGTGTTTATTGATGTGACTCGAGAAGTCACAAGAAGTTTGGACCGAATGTGTGAACCGTAGTTTATTCAACACTAGTAAATGAGCACGACGTCACAGCATTTGTCAGTGCAATTCGTTGCACTAACAAATAAACACAACACCGCAGCTTGTGCTTCACTCTGCTTTCTGCTTTACAGCTTGCTCTCACACTCTGCATGTGTGTGTGTGTGTGTGTGTGTGTGTGGTACATGGGCACATTTGTGTGTGTTTGGTATATAAAGGTTGGTGTAGACATAATTTATTCCAGCATTGATGTAATGCAGATTAAATGTTGCTGTTTTGAGATTAGCATAGGAATAAAGCATCAGTAGATGACATTAGAGTGTGCATATGAATGAACATGTATTGTTTTGTGTGTGTGTGTGTTTGTCAGTAAAAGCGTGTTAGTGTGTAGTGCGTGTGTGCACATGTGTACGTTGTACATGCAAAGCACATGTGCAGTGCTTGTGAACTAGTCCATCTCTGGTGAATCAGATTCTCTAACGGGTGTCACTCTCTCCACATGTTTCTTGTTTTTTGGTTTCTCCCCATGATGTCACCACTGCTTCTCCTCCTTCACCTCATTTTCACCTTCTTCCTATTCCTCCTCCTCCTCCTCCTCCTGCTCACTGCCGCTGCTTGGGGCTCAAGCCTCCTAAAAAACGGCTGGATTATAATCCAGACATCTCCGCTCGCCAGCGTATTGAGGTAAACTCACATTTATGAGTGTTCCAGTATTGTTGTTAATCCCACAGTTTCTAACCAATCATAGGAATTAAAATCTATATTGTTAAGAAAAATGTCATTGCTTCGAATGAGTATGATGTTAGTGTAGCACCAGTTCAATGTGATCTCATATCAACATGTCGGCCATCCACTGCAAGATGAGTTTGATGCTTTGTGAAGACTGTTGCACATATAGCTTGAGATGCTTTTTATCTATTTGCTTGGCATTGTAGGAAAACTGCTGGTTGTACCTGATACGCCAGCTTTTTTCTCACAGTGGTAACATCTTTCTCCTTGGAAAGTTTTCAAGATCTAGATTTTTTTTTTAAATTTTGAATTCAACTGATATTTAACCGGAAATCTTTTTTATGTTTTCAATATGATTATGTGATTGCATTTAATGGTTAGCCTTTCCTTGGAGAGACTTTTGCTGTTGAAGTGTATCGACCACTCCATCCTTTACCACTAAGACCCATTCCAGTTGATCCATGCCAGGTTTTGCAGGGCAACATTTGCCCCCCTGAGCACAGCTCATATCATCCTTTGCTATATCACCTTTGCCATCATCCTCCTCCAGAGAAGCCCATGAGAAAGCAGAAATTAATCTTCACCACTTACACCGGTAGGCCTCTTCTCAGTCAGGTGTGCCATGTGGAACCAGCATCCATCGCACCTTAGGCTTGGGGAGCGTTTTGAGTGTGGCACAGCAAGAACCGCATGCAGGCTGTGCATTGTGAGCTGCTCTGCCTCAAGTCTTTGTTCTTGCGGATCTCACTTTTCTCTTTTGTTGTCTGCCCTATTTCAGACATCCCTGCACATCGCTCCTGCTGACAAGGCTCCGGAGAGACCTGCGAGGTAACCTCTGTTTCTTTTATTTTCCTCTGCATCGCTCCCTTCCCTCCCCCCATCCTCTCAACAGCAGTGATCCTTGTTGTGATTCAGCACTGAATCAAAACAGCTCTTCCTTGCCTCGGCTCTGGTGCATATAGCCTTTGTGCCTACTCTTAAGGATGATTTGTGAGAATTATTGTTAGTCTTTATTTGCTTTTGTCACTAAAGGCATGGTGCTTTACATCTCCCTCCCACTAACTGAGCCAGAATAAATTAACCCAGCAAACCTATTGATTCTGCCCTTCACCCTATCCTTCCCTCAACCCCCCCCCCTCTTCCTCCCGTTGTCCTACTCCCTTTCACCAATGGCCTGCTTATTCAGTCACATATCCTCAGTGAACAGAAAGGGCAGAAATGGGATGCAATGAATGGACTGTGTAATTCTTGTAAGTGACATTGAGTGGGTTTGTTCTGAATAGGTTTTGTAGACATTTTGAATAAGAGGAGTTACGGTAACTCAGTTGACTCATCCTTTCAAACGCAAGGATAATAGCCATTTTTAGTTGGATATGGTTGAATATACTTGGATTGTAACATTAATCTAAGTGGTTTAGAGGTGATTAGAGATGTGAAACATTATTCACTCGCTCCTTTTTATGTTTTGGTCTATACTGTGTATGTAAGACCCAATTCTGCAGGAAATATAGTAAACAGAAATGAATAGCCTGTCCTCTATAAACTGCATTCGTCAGTGTATAGTGTTGTGGAAGCAGTCGTCATTGATGTCTTGACAACTGTGTTGCAGTGCTGCAAGTGACTACAGGAAGAGGAGGAAGTCTGAGCCGTCAAGTTCCCAAGTGAATGCTCAATCTCAGAGCAGAGCTGTAACTTCACCCAAACCAGTGGATGCCTACAGACCCAGCAGCAGCCTAAAGAAGCCTGTGATTCGTTCCTCACCGTCCTCACCCTCTAGAGCCAAAGGTACACACGTACATACAGATAAACTTCTGCTGTTCCTTCCCTGGACAGTCATGTGTGTCCTGTACTTGGAAGTGCAGGAAGATCGTACTAAGTACTAGGAAGATTTGGTGTCATTTGTTGGGTATTTCTCAATATAATGTCTGTCTGGTGTGGTCATTTTTCATGATTGGTACTGGTTGAAGTCTGAAGAAAAAGCACCAGTCATCTTTTTCCACCCTCTTTTCACTACTAATTCTTCTCCCTCTCCCCAGCTCTTTCACCTTTTTGCTGGGTATTACTGCTTAACATGCTTTCCTCCTTCTTCTCTTTCACCACGCTGCTCTCTGTTGGACAACTGAAAGGTGGGGACACATGTAACATGTATTCAAACAGTTTGACCTCCCCGGGTCCTTATCAGGGCCCTCATCTGCCCCCTGTCCCCTCTGACCCCGTCCATGAAGATGATGCCAGCCAGGAAGGCAGCTCCTCCTCCAAGCAGTCTGTCTGTTGTAAGAATAGTTGGCAGACAAAAGGCCAAGATCCTGAGACATGGAGCAGTGCAGAGGAGGTACCACCCTCCCCTGGCAAGCTTAGGTCACGCAGCTGTGATGACTTACTCAATGATGGGCATTCCGGCTCAGGTGGGCGCAATGCCACCCGCTCAGAAAGTGCTGGGTCACTCGTTTGTGATGGGAATCCCTCAGGGAGTGGATCTACTTCCACTCGCTCATTGCCTCGTCTTCACCGGCGACGGGCGCATGATTCACCAGGCTTTCTCCAGCTCTATCGTAAGATGCACCAGATTGACCGAGCTCAGCTCATCCCATCAGAAGTCATCCGCTCGGTCCGTGCTCGCATCCTGGAGCTGGAGCGCCAACCTCATTTGCATCGGCATCGCCTGTCTCCTTGGACACCCTCTTGGGGCATGGAGGTGCCACGCGATATGGTGCCAAATCGTATTTCTGAATATGAGCGCCTTATTAAGAAGTCCAAATCCATGCCCAACTTGGGTGATGACATGCCTTCAGGCACTACAACGCCAGGCGGCTCATCATCTCGAGCCAGCAGTGGTGGCGGTGGCACACCTAGTTTTCCAAAACGCCGTTTTTCCATAGAATCTCTACTCGAGGAAGATAACAATGGCAACAATGGAAAAGTACCTCACTCCATGGATCACTTGCATCGACCTCGTAGCCCACCTGAGGGTCAGCCTCGTGTTGGGCCGGAGCCTGTACGTGCACGGTCGTATCCTGCTCCTTCTGTTCCCCAAGTCCCTCAAGCCAACCCGGACTATTCTGATAGTGAACAAGACGCTGTAGCGTCAGACCTCAGTGACTTCATCCAGGTGGAGGGCTCGTCATTTTGCAGCGAGAGTGACTTTGACCATTGCTCACTAACCTCCTCCGAGAGCTTGTACGGCTCTTCCACTATCCATCACCATCACCACCTCCGTCATCACCACCACCATCATCACCACCACCCGAGTCACCAAAGTCTAGGCCAAAGCCAGGGCTACCAACATCGGCACCTCATCAGCACCTGCAAAGGTCGTTGTCCGGCCTCTTATACCCGTTTTACAACTATGCTTCGCCATGAGAGAGAACGAGCGCGCCAGGAGCACCAGAGACCTTCACAGCAGAGCCGCGGCAGCCATTCCCAAATCCAGAGCTCACAGTCCCAGCAAGCGATGTCTAAGCTGGCCTTCCTGGTCAGCCCAGTGCCTTTCCGCAGGAAAAAGGGCTCACCACCTACCTCTAGAAGAACCAGTGGTGGCGGGGATCGAGGTAGAAGACCCAAGTCCAAACAGGCCATTTATGAAGCACTAGATGCAGCCTTGAGAGACATATATGAGCACATTCAAACAGAGAGGGGCCACAGAGGAACTAGGGCACCTGACGATAGCATCCTGAGAAGAATACTGGCTGAACTTCTCCCTAATGTGCCTGAACGAAGCTCCTCATTGCGGGGGAGGAGGGGGTGTTGGCACGGGGGTCACTCCTCGACATCTTTGTACCCAGATGGGAGCCCCACTGGGTATGCCTCATACAGAGGGGATCCCTCTACACCACGGTTACAGTCACCGCGGCTACAGTCACCAATCAGTGCCTGTTATGGACGCCACTCCGACACCTCAAACAATAATGAATACGGAGAGGAGCAGGGCAATGGAAATGGTCTCTGTTATTCAGGTGGAGATAATACACGCTTCACACCTCAAACATGCACATGTGCACTTCATCATGTAGCCAGTCATACATACACATAGTTTTTTCTACATAAACATGCACACGTACATGCATACATACTCCAAATATGCATCCACACACCTCACTGACTCTTTCAGTATTGCTTGAGCATGTTGCTATTCGCCAATACACCCATTATTGTTCTTTTTTAATATATTCAGACATTCAGTGAAACCTGTTTACTGTAAACTCTCAAGTAAAACCTGTTAAGACAATAGTACCTTTTTTTTTCATTCTATGTTAAGCTAACTTCCTGCTGATGTTTCACATTAAAAGTCTACTAGTAAAATGAGAAACTGGAAAGCTTTTAATTTGAAAAATTTCGAAAATACTGATTGACTGACGGTAGCTTACTGTCTGTTAAAGAAAATCAGAGCAACAGAAAGCTAAGTAAGATGACTTTGTTGTTGCACTCATGGCATGAAACTCATGGCTTATTTAAACATCTTACAGTACTTAAATGTGATACTTAGAAAACAGGTGTCTCAAGAGACTTTGATTTCTTTTCAACTGAGGTAAAGAAATATTTGAGAATTTACAGTTATTTTTCTCATTGTAGTAAATAAATGTGAATATTCCTCTGTTTGTTTTTAATTTGATTATTGTTTTGGTTGTGTTATTTTGTCTGTTTTGCAGATTGATTTATTGAGTCATCTTATTATCCCGCTATCATTCCTTCCCTCAAACCATTTGCTTGTATGTTTTGTTTGTAAATAGTTTTTATTATATTTTTTTGGGCCCTTGTTTTATTTTGTGCTTGCATGTGTCATATTGTCAGAATCACATTCACCTTGTTTTTCCTCTGAAATGCAAATAAAACACCTACTTTTGACTCCGAGCTTTCATTCCCTCATTTACCTGTTGGAATGGCGTCATCACTGAACCATTCAGTACTTTCCCAAAGCACATTTTTGTATTGTGAGCATGCGTTTGATATGATAGTTGTTACTATGGTAACTCCCGTGACCTTTTTTTTTTATGTATCTTTGCTAATCACAGACCAGGATGTCTCAAGGTGTTATTCCACCATGGATGGACGCCACACACCCCAGAGTAGAAGACCTACTCCCGACAGAGAGGTACAACAAACAGATGGCTATTGTCAGCACCAGCGTGCACTTCAATAATAACACAAAATAGTTAATGTGTGATGATTGGTTGACACATTCAGATTGACTCCCAACAGGCTAATGCTTTTCTCTTTAGTTTCCAAAAAATTATAAAGCTATATTTTCCATTTTGCCTGGTAATACTTGCCGGCTCTTTCTCTCACTCTCATCTCCTAGGTCTCCCATAAACAGATGACACAACTTATTCTGTTCTCTCTCCTCCATCAGAAACAGCCTGCGAGAGCCATTTATGATTTTAAGGCACAATCAGCTAAGTGAGTACCGTGCATGGTAAACGATGCCAAGCTTCAGTGCATGAATATTTAACTGCATTTCAACACATCAGCGACTAATTACATTCAATGTTATGATTTCAGATTCTTTAGCCTTTCTTGCATAAAGTTAAAGTTTCGCTTTCTAAGATAACTTCTTCATCTTTCCACCACACTTGGATGGCTGATTTGTTTTATACAGTCTTTGAATATATGCATGAATAAAGCATATTTCTGTTGTACCTCATCTTATTTCATCCTGTTTCAGTGGCTGAGGTTCTGTAGCTGATGCTGTTGAGCATGAAACGTGCTGTGCTGGTTGAAGTGGACAGTTAATGTCTTCTTCACACCTGTGTGTCGGCACGTTGATGACATGAATGTGTTGCAGGGAGCTGACATTTAAGAAGGGTGATGCAGTGAACATCATCCGGCAGATAGACACCAACTGGTATGAAGGAGAGCACCGTGGACGGGTTGGGATATTCCCCATGTCTTACGTAGAGGTAAGTGGGCAGCTGATAAACTGTATGTAAGTACCGTAGATGTGCACCATTGTCTGTACGATATGTAATTTCTCTCGATGATTTCTCTCCCTCTTCAATACACACATTTACACCACTGCACACAAATAAACAGAAGATGCCGTCCTCAGAAAAGCAGCAACCAATTCGTCCTCCTCCGCCAGCACACGTCAAAGAGATCGGAGAGGCAGTGGCTCGCTACAACTTCAATGCTGATACTAACGTGGAGCTGTCTCTCAGAAAGGTAGTTTGATAGTAAATCAAAGCTGGAACAATCAAACAAGATTATTGTGGAGTGAAACCTTGCATTTATTTAGGAACTACACTTTTTGACTTTGAGGTTACTGTATAAACTCAAAAAAAGGACTGAAAGCAACACATAGACTGCACCAGTTTCAAACTTAAGCCACTGCACTAATTTCATGAATTTAAAGATGTTATAATCACATAAAATCAATCCACTCTCTAAGACGCATGTGAGGTAGTATGTTGAGAGCTGTTCATTGTTCATCAAATCATATTTTGGTTGTGTGTGTGTGTGTGTGTGTGCACATGTAGGGTGAGAGAGTGATTGTGATAAGGCAGGTGGACCAGAATTGGTATGAGGGGAAGATCCCAGACACAACAAAACAGGGCATCTTTCCTATGTCATACGTTGACATTGTCAAGCGCTCACCATCCAAGAGCTCCGCCCACCACATAGACCCACATGGTTACCCTGGCAACAGGACGCCAAGCTCTACGCCCAGCAAGGTAGGGGAATCACTACACTTGACTACACTACACTGTGATAGTAGGATGTAATACACCAATACAATAAAGTTACAACTTTCTAACTTGCAATTTGTTTCTAATTTAAAACAATGAACACTTCATTTTGGGGTATTAGTTTGTTTATGGCTGAACAGTAGTTCAGTAGTTGGTTATTAACCAACATCACAAATGAGAACATGAATATATTTAAATAAATAAGTAAACGCATCATCTGCATATGGGAGCAAGCTCTGTCTAACAACACATAAAACAGTTATCTCTTTTCCATTTTTATAAATTACACTGTTCCTTCTTTTTTCACTTTACCTTCATGGAGCCTTTCTACCATCTACCCCCATCCTCCACTACTCGTGACCTCCCATCCCCTCACCCCCCGTTGAAAAGGCTTGACCTGCAAGCTGTCACCAACGAGTGGCTGTCCCTCACATTGGACCCATCATCAACCACTCCAGCTCGATCCCTCACGACCACCCCTGTACCGCCCACACCACCCCCTCTCCCCACTGACCTTGCACCGTTCCTAAAGGCTCAGGGGCCTAAGGCACCCTCACCTATGCCATCACAAAGAGGCTTTGCACCGTCGCTCCAGACATTTTCCAGAACTCCTCCTTTTAAAGATGAGAGACTCATCTTAGCTCACACCCCAGCTCCCCCAGCTTTCTCTCCTCCACCTCCGTCTCCTCCACCCCCTCCTCGTTCCTCGTTTAGCTCTCCACTACCCATCTCTTCGCTGCAATACAACAGTGGCAAGGGAATAGCCCAAACATTAAACATTTCTAAGCCAGAGGTTTTGTTCTGCACGGTGCCAGAGCCAATAAAATCGTCCACACAAGTTCCTATGCAGCACAAGTTAAATGTGCAAGCGAACAAAAGCGGCAAAATCCCTGATGTTGAGCTGCAAGTAAAAGATCCTTATGATGAGCTGTTGTCCATGATTCTGGATGGTTCTACCAGTACTGACGATGCTGACTTTTTAAGGTTGTCTCCAGTAGTTTCCCCACCAGCTACACAAACCAACGAATCACTTAGCTGGTTAAAAATAGAAGAATCACATCCTCCAACAGTGAAACCAACAACAGTCACTCCAGTCAGAAACTCGGCAGACAGGTTTAAGCTAAAATCAGAAGAACCCCATCATCCAGCAGTGAAACCCACAGCAGTCACTCCACTCAGTGAATCTACAAGTAGGTTTAAGCTAAAATCAGAAGAACCCCATCATCCAACAGTGAAAACCCCAGAAGTCACTCCAGCCAGCGACTCGTCAGGTAGCGTTCGCTTAGAGGTGCAGTTTCACAAGCCTGTGATGATGGAGCCACTTTCCATCAGTTGGGGAGAACAGTCAAAAACTCTGAGTGAGCAACCTGTCGAGTCTCAGAAACCATTGGTGAAAGGAAGTGGATATACTGAGTTGTTCATTGAAGAAGAAGAAGAAGACGAAGAAGAAGACGAAGAAGAAGACGAAGAAGAAGAAACTAGTGAGGACAAACAGGAGGACATTAGATGTTTTATTGAGAGACTCAGTCCACAGGTAGAGCATGGTGTGAGCTGCGTCTGTTGAGTTTGCAAACACTTCAGGGCTTTGGAAGGAAAATTAAGGGAAATATTTTAAATCTTAGAAAAAATAGATCTGCTTTTGCGTTCTCTTATCAATGTACTTCACATTCACAGGGAAGCAATATGTTTATCCTAAACAGCTAAATGATCAAGAGAGACTGAGGAGTGCGTCCTAGTTTGATTTCCATAAGATTTTGAAATCTGCTTTTGACACTCAAGTCTTAAAATATCACCTTTTTTTTTTTACTGCTTTTATTATTGTTTTGTTTTTGAAGAAGTCTTATTGTTGTTACTGGTGGGACCTAAGCAGAATATTTCTAGTAATGTTGCTAAAGTTTCCTTTAGAAGAGGACACAAAAGTATTTTTTTTTTTTAAATCATTCATGTAAAACATTTTCCTCCATGTTCCTTCCTGAGCTCTGTGAAATAATCAGAGTTTAATTAAAAGATTTCTTCATTCATTCAGATTCTGTGATTCAGCTTCAGAAATGATGTGTGTCATTACCTCCATAGGCTGATGTCTCCCCTTCCACTGTGACACAGCTTCCTCACCCCAGCCTCCCCTCACCCTCCATACCATCACCTCTGACCTCCTTACCTCCTCCTGCTCCTGCTCCGCCTGCTCCTCCTTCTTCTTCTACCTCTTCTTTCACTCCACCTTTCTCACGGTCACAACAGCAGGATCACAACACGATCCCTTCCTCTCCTCCTGCCTCTCCTCGACCCCCATCCCTTCCCCGCCTCATGACGTCACCACTACCTCCAGTCTCTCCCTCTCCACCTGTCTCACCGCCTCCCCTCCACCCCTCCCAGGCCTCTCACACGTCTCCAAACGTTCCCTCACAGCGCTCTGTCTCAACCTCTCTCTGTCTTTCTCATCCAATGACATCCTGCCCTGACTCAGAGTCACCCCTACCCCTTCCCCCTAGACCTGTCTCTCCTCCCCTCTCTACTCCACGCTCTCCCCCCACTGTACCCCACCCAGGACGTAGATCTCCCAAGGTGAAGGTAAAGCTGTACTGTGGAGATGATGATGGTTTAGATCATGTTTGTGCTGCCGAGGATTATCTGATAATACCCGTCTCTAACTTTTGTGTTGTTGACATTAGTGGAGCTGAGACTTAAGTCAACTAATCAAATGACAGATCTTCTAAATCTGATTAATCGTTTATGCCTATTATGCAGAGAAAATGGCACGACAATTTGATGCTTTTGTCTTTTATATCATTTTGAAATCACTCTTTAGGTTTTGGTCTGTTGTCTGACAAAACAAAATACAGTTTTAAAGACGTCAACCCTGGGCTTTGGTAAATTGTGATTTCTGAACTTTTTATAGACTAAACGATTAATCAACAGATTAATATGTGAAAAGTAATAATTTGTTGCAGCATTGGCTGAGACTACTGTGTCATTTGTATGCTAACATACATTGTACACTGTCATGGAAATGCTGCTTTGATTCATGGACAGTAGAGAGCCTTGAATTAGTGTGTTGTCCATGTTGGTTTCACTGTCGTGTGTGCAGGAGGACTTTCGCTGGCATCGGCATGTTGATGGATGACGTTTTACAGCATGTTATTAGCCCTTTGTGCCGTGTTTGTTCAGCTCATAGTGAAGGCTGCAGACTCAGTTACTGTTGAAGATTCCCGGTGTGTTGCTTCTGGTCTTTCTACCTGTTAAACAGGATCCAGTTGTCGGTGGTAAACCTCCTCGTAGCCCCATCTTGTCCCGGAGATCCTATCTGTCCCCCATTAGAGGTCGAAGGGTAGGGGGGCATGTCTTCATTCAACCATTGTCTCTGTGAAGGAAGAACACTTTATAAATAACCATTCATTCATAATCTTTCATGACTGATCACCACATATTCTTTAGCATTTCATAGTAAAGCATGCTGTTTTTCAAACAAAGTGTAACTTTTCTTTTACGGGAGGAGTTGTTTTAGTATTTTTACTCAATCGAGGCCCTTTGTGTTGATTTATTGTTTGTTTTCAAAGGAACTGGTCTCACATCTAGGTATCAAAAAATATCAAAAAGTCTTTCCATTCAACCTCCTCAATCCCTAAAGCCTCGCAGATACCACATTTTGACATTCTGGCTGTGTCTCTGTCTATCTGTCTCACAGCGATTAGTCCAGGATGCACTCCAAGGTGGAGGAGACCCGTAAGTATTATTTGTTATTATTCCACTGATTTGAATCCAAGGCTGGAAAATATGTCTTTATGCTTAACTTTAGGCTTAGTAATGCAGAAACACTTTCCGAGCCATCTCACCACGTTAAGTTCGTCACAGCGCATCAGTTTACCATCAGTTCTTCTCACAAAGGTACCAGGCCGTCTACAACTACCTGCCTCGCAACGAGGACGAGCTGGAGCTGAAGGAAGGCGACATTGTGGACGTGATGGAGAAGTGTGATGATGGGTGGTTTGTTGGTAAGAGGAGGGATTACATGGTTGTTTTCTATTACAAAAATATTAGCTGTTGTGTCTCTTGAAACATTAGATTCATTGGGGCGGTGGCTTGCTCAGTAGGTAAAGTGTGCCCCCATGTACAAAGGCCAACTCTAACCTAACCTATTTGGAAGTTTAAAACATATTCATTGGGCTAAAATGCATGCTGCAAGAGTTGATAGATTAACATAGTTCAGCATTAAAATAGAGTGCTTTGTCCAAATGTAGCACATTTAAGCAAATTCTTTAGCAAAAGGAAATGAAAAGTAAGCAGTTCACGGCTCTGTTGCATACAGAGTTTTCCATCTCAACCATGTTTAACATCATTTTGCATTTATTATGAGGCTGGAGTTTTAATTTTTTGTGTTTCCATTGAGGTTTTTTAATCCATTAAAATTTTAAAAAATGTGCATAAAAACAAAAGTAGAAAAGACAAAGGCACACCTCCAAAAGTGAAAACTTCTATGAGAGTGAGCTACTGTATTTTACTGTATATTTTTACTGTGTAACTTGATCTATGAAGTATCCCTCATATAATCATTAAATGGAGTGGACAAAATTATATTGCTGCACAGAAAATGTCCACTATGTACAGGTTAGTTAAGTTGATGCTTTGCAAATATCAACCTGCAACCACTAGATGGCACTGTGATCCCAGCCACGAGTCAACATTATGCTGTGCAGTTAAAGTCTCCTGAGATTTTCCACGTTAATCTTCTCATACTTTTACGCAACACTTTGCCCTCTGGAGATGTTTTCATGTGTTTCAGTTTGATCTTCAGGTTTGGCTGATTTCCAGACCGCAGGCAGCTGGAATAATATTAGTAACAAGGACTGCCAAGTTTCAAACACTGACACTGTTTCGTTTTTATTGCTCTTTGTTTTTGAAGGGACCTCTCGGAGGAGCAAGTTGTTTGGAACCTTCCCAGGAAACTACGTGAAGCAGCTATAATGATGATTCCAGACTTCCCCACACGCCCCTCCACCAACCCCACCACTCTGGGCCCGCCCCTTTCTGTGACACATTCATCGCCCTCAGCACAGCACCCGCAGGACACCACCTCCCGACACCGTGTTTGCGTGTATGTGTGGCTCGTGCAGCTTCACACAGACAGAACATTTAGCTCTAACTAGCCATCTTTAATGGAAGACTTCTATAAAATAATGTTGTTTTTTTAATCTTATCTTTTTATCCTTATTTTTCTATCATGGAGAACCCAAACTTTGTGCTCCAGTCAGTGACCTTTAACTTTTGACAGTGATGGAAGGAAATCGAAAGAACTTTGCAAACACACAATGATAGAAAACAGAGCACCGCAGCGACGCTTTTCTTTCTGTTAAAGGGCAGTAAAATCACCACAATCACTTTTTTTTTTTCACATTTAAAAACATTTGCTACATTTCATTTCAGTGTTCAATTACAAATATCCCCAAAGATATTCAGTGCAGAGAGTGTTGTGAAAACAGTATTCTGTCAGCGGGTCTGTTGTATACGAACTGTGTTGAAGGGATTGCAGCCATGCAGCTGATATTTCAGGTAGAAGGATTTCCCTCCAGTTACATGTGGAAAAGACTGTGCGTGTATCAATGTTATGTGTAATGTATATACCCATGGTATTGATTGGTTGATTTTATTTGAAGAATTTGGGGATATATTTGTCCTGAAACACATTATTAAGCAATTATTTTAAATATTGCAAATGAGTGGCAAAAAAATATCATTAACACTGTTACTTGCTGTCTAATTTTTATGTTAGATTTAAAGTATAAGATTAGAAAAACAAAAATATTTTCAAATTGTTCACATTAGGATTGATGCACTTTAACGAAACTTTGTCACAATTTCGTGTTTGTTTTATCTCAAATTTCACTTCAGATTTTTCACACTAGAGGCTAATGTGACTGTGGGGCTTTCGGGGCATACCGGTCATGTTTTGAAAAGTGTATGCAAAAAGGTTTCCAACCTTTTTAGGTATTATATTTATTAGAGGACAAGTGCTGTTCAAACTGTGTAATGAGATAATTTTAGAAGGGATGGAACAACACGTTGCTTTTTTTTTTTTAAACATCTTTCTCAACAGCGGAGAAGCCACATTTGAAGGATTGTTATTTTATTGTCAAGTGACAAGTAACACAATAGTTCATGGGCTGTAATAATGCCAGGTGTCATGATGTTTTATGTTGAATTATTTAAGTCAGATGCAGGATGAGATGGCATTTCATCAAAAACTTCAGTCATGTAACTGCAGTTTTTTTCCACTAGACTTCTTTTAACCTTGTTGTCAGTGAGTGGGGTCACTGTTTCATGTAGTTATATACCATTAGGAAGTATTGGCAAGTCCCATCTTATCTTGTCATGCTCAGTGAATGTGATTTATGTTTTGTTTTTTTCTCATTTTACGTGTTTCACATAGGTATGGACACTGATGACAACAAACAATTGTTAAAGCACCTTAAGATATATTTTGTTTTATCATCCACGCATCATATGTCACCCCGTCATCCACTATTTCAGCTGGTGTGTGAACACTTTGTGTGTATGTGTGTGTCTGTGGTGTTTTTGTAAGCCTTTTGTATGAGAGCTGTAAAATGGCCAACATCCACTTGCTTTATAAAGTCAGCTTTTTCTCACCCACCATCACATTTGGTTTCCTCTCCTTCTTTCTTCACGTTCTTCATCAGTGGTGCTAATTTCCACTTTTTCAAAGTTATTACTGTAGCCAGGCATGTAGGCCTTTTTTTTCTCTCGCTCTCTCTCTTTCCAGTTATTTGTTGTTTTAAGAGCCAGTGACGTATTTAAACTGAAGTTACTGTAGGTAGAGGTAGAGTTGGTGATTGCTGCCTTACATCCAACTCACTAATTTAATAGCCATGTATATGTAAACCTCTTCTGTGATGCAAAAAATTAATTTATGCATATATAGTCTAGAAAACATCAGGAAAGCGTGTGCACAGAACATGATCACAAACTCTAGTCTGCCTTTGATACAACATTAGGAACAGATTTGGATTGAAGACGTGAATTTGACTCCTGATATGTTTATACATGTAATGAAAATGTCAATCTTATATGTTATTCATGTTAATATCAAATTCAATGCACACTCTTGGACCTAAGTATTTCTACAATATCTTAGCATTTGTTGGATGGTTTTATGGGGCTGTATTGCTAATAAAATCCAGCTAGTAGATGAAATATTCCCCTTTTTTTTCTTTTCAGTTTAGCAGAAAAGACTATTTTGATTACCATTTTACTTCAGGCACGAGGTAACAACATTCATTTCTATTTCAAACAATTCCAATTATCTTAAATAGCCACCTGACAACAGCTGAAAATCTTGGCATTGCTACTTATATTAAAGCTGAAAATAAATATTTTTCCTATTGTCCACAAAACCAACACTTCATTAGTTCATCTCTCGGGGCTTTATAACTTCCCTATAAGTTCAGCTCCAAACCTATTTCTTGTCTGTCAGATACAGTTAAAAAGTTTGTGGATTTAAGCAATGTTACTCAAATGAGTAAATATATACGTTTTTTTGTTTTGTGCACCTGTGAGTAATTACGGAAGCAGGAAGCTGTATGTATGAGTGATGAAGGAATATGTCAACCAGTGAAACCGATTGATAATGGATATCTATGCTTTGTGACATTTGCTGTAAGGATCAGTTAACGATAAGAAAAACATTAAATATCACGCGACTTGTCCAGCATTAGCTTTTCAATTAAGTCAAGCTGACAATTTACATGAATCTCTAACTAAACGAAATTTGGTTTATACGTCAGTAAATTGCTAAAACCTTGTGGGCTCAATAAAAACAGTGTTTCGATGCCCTCTTCTGGTTGAAAGTTAAAGTGTGCTGCACCTGTGACCACGCCCAGCAATGATGTCACAGTGTACTGACACACCCTGGAGTACACGTATACATCACTGCAGCAAGCTGGATCAGAAACACATTCTACATGATTTTATTATTATTTAATGATGCTTTTAAAACCCTTGCAGATAGAAAATACCAGAATAGGCCATGCAGGGCACTTTCAGTTTTAAAACGTTGCATTGATGCTCAAACAACTATTATAGTTGATGTGTGGTGCATAAATTACTTTAGCTTTATCAAAGGAGGCAGTTGATATTACTGGTTTAGACACTATATGAATTCTGCTCTTTCATGTCTGTCCAGACAGAGAAGGTTTGCAGTATGAATACATCATCAACTCCCCTTTTTTTAGTCAGGGAGTAACATCGTCATGGTAACTGCAGAAACAAACCACGAGCCTACTTTGAAATATTTGCAATGATGGGTGATTTTCCAGTCTGGACACAGATGATGGATTTTGTGGTGTGATTCCTAATTTGAGCAACTCTTTTACTCTTTAATTTATTTATTTGCACAATGGAAACCTACTCCAAAGCCAATCAGTGCTGACACAGATTGACAAGACTTACTCACAGTTTGTTGTGTTCTAGTAAAAGCCTTTGGTAAGGCAAGGCAGAAGCATGAGGCAACGAGAGAAAAATATTCTCAGCTGGCTGGAAAAAAACACTGATCATAAACAAAGAGCACAATAAATCAGTTTTTTTTTTTTTTTTTGTAAGCTAGGATTATTTTAACAGACAAAACAGACCCAGTTTCTGGTATAAACAGAGAAAAGGAGAGATGATGTCTTGCACAGGATTGTTAAACTAAGGGGTGAGAGTACTGGGTCCCATCCAGATCAATAGTGGCTGGAATGTGCCTGTGGGACCTTCAGGGCCTCAGAGTGGAGCTGCGCCTCCAGACCAAATAAGGACAGGAGCAGCAAGACCCGTCATCCAGAGCTTGAGGAGGCCAGCCAGACTGTGTGAGCTGCCCAGGGATGTGAAGCAGTGACTGGTGGGGGGGGGGGGCTGGTTTACATCCTCACTCTGTCTACAAGTGTCCATATACAGTAGGTACTATGAGCCAAAACTGGACATGAGTACTACAATTGAAGTTTTCATAACATCTGATTTATGAGGAAAAACATTGGCTTCTATTTTGACAGAGAAGTAGTAAGAAAAGAAAGAAAAAATAAGACAAAGAACTCGACAGAAATAGGAAAACTGGCGAGCAAGTGCTGGTAGAACAGCCTCGGAGCCAGTTTCCCAAATCTGACCAATTACTTCACTGCTGGGGTGGTGTTTGTCCATGCTCCTCCCCCTGCACCCACCCACATGGTTCAAAATCTCCATCACTTTGATATTCCTTTGCTCTTTAACTTTGTTCCCCAGCAGTGTGCAGTTTACTGTCTGTGCTGTTGTCATCTAACAAAGGGGGTGGGGAGACATTAAAGGGCCATGCCAGTCAATGTTGTGTTGGACGGTCCAGCCCCCTGGGGCTTTCGCCTGACAGGAGGAAAGGACTTTAACCAGCCCTTGACCATCTCCAGGGTGAGTAAGTGATAAGGATGTCTGTATTATAAGAACAGAAGAGAAGGTGCGAGCTTCATAACAAAACTTTTACTCTCGGTTGTGTCTAATTTGATGATCAACAACAATGTTTCCACTGTTTCGGCCAACATCTTTAGAAATGTATATGTTTAATGAATCCCTTGGTGGTCCAGTCCAGAGAAGTCAGTGTCAATGTTTGCTTTTCCATTCTAGAAAGAGTCTGTCTGGACTCAGTGTGGTATGGAGCTTGCACCTGTGCCACAGCAAATGCAAGAGGCTTAGATACAAATAGCAGCTTACATCCTACTCTGACATGTGCACACACACACAAACTATGAATGTCTCATTGATTGGATTTCAGGCGGAGGAATTTAGGAGCACATGTGAGGTTACAATATTATTCCAGAACAGTCCTACAGAGTGTGTTCGATTGGATTCTGAGCGAAACATGATGAAAATATGGAAGAAAAGGGAAGTAAGCATACGTTTGAACAAGCCTCTTTAAATCCTCCACACATTCAGGACGTTCATTCTGACAGCCGAGTCAACGCATAGAAGAATAAATCTGGCAGTGTTGAAGAAGATGAGCACAGTGTTGCCGCATGTATTATGACAGCACAGCTGCTCAAAAGCCACTTTAGGTCAACGCGCAGCATCACGCAGCTTGTCAACATTGTTGTAACTGTAATTCATTACAGGAAACTCACAGTAACTCAAGTTAACGATGTTTTGGATGAACAAATGATTTACTAGATATTATGTCAAAAAGAGAAAAAAACAAACTCTTTAGAAGGTCATGGCTGCTCGTTTGGATTATAATTTATCTGAATCTGTTAATGAAAATGATAATTTCCTGGAACTAATATGGTATTTCCTGTTTATGCCGAAACCAAACAACTTAATCATGTGAAATCACGAAAGAGCCAGAAGAAGGAAGACTAACCTAGCTTAGCATAAAGCCTAGAGGCAAGTGGGTAACAAAATCTGCCAAACAAAAGTTTTTATCTCAATCCTACAGAAGAACAGCACGTTGTTTATGCTTTTTGAACACATTTGTGTCAGCTCTTTCTGTTAAACCAAAGAGATAGAAGTAAAAACAGAAGAGGGGAAATTAACAGGAGGAATTTGAAGATAATAGTGGAGGATGTATACAAAGAGATACATGACACACAGAAAAATAAACATAAATCAATCATCATTACCATCATAAAATGTTACGTCATACCAATAACAACTCCGCATAGATCAAGGTTTTTATCATAGCAGAACATTTTTTCTTTCTATGAAAATATCCAGTTATAGCACACACACAGTCTTCAGTTTTCCACACACACAGTTCAACACATTCTGAAAAAAGAACAGCGGCGTCTTCATCAGCACTCACACTGTGTGCTGTATCCTCGATATCACAAAGGATCAGATGTGAGGAGGCCCCTGTAATCCCGCTCTGTTGGGGTTATGTGCATCTATATTTAGGGGAAGACCTCAGGAACTACTGACTAAAGGCATAGTTAGCTATCCAAATCACTGACTGTCCAATAACCTCACACCTGTTGTGTTAGAGACACTCAGCGGCCCATATGAGAACAGTGATGAGAGAGGACTGTGATGGAGGATGAATGGAAGGAGAGGAATCAGGAAGGGTAAACGATATCCGAGCAGTAATGCAAGAGGCTATGCGTTGAAATGTGCTTGCAGGAGAGAGAGAGCAACATTAAAGACAAGAATGTGAGAGACAAAACACCAATAAATTCACAGTCTGAGACAAATTAAAGGAATTGTTGCTGCTGCAGTGAGCCCTCTGGATTTATTTGAGCACGAGTGAATCCAGTGTCTCCCTTCAACGCCATTTTTGGTCAGGAACATCTTCCTCTTTATGTCCCGTTGGTGTTCCCAGCTGGTCGTGGAACGTAAACACGGATGATTATCATCTTTTTCTTCAGCAGACTGCAGCCTTAAAGGAGCAGTACACCCAAATTACTCTCTGTGCACTGTTACTGTTATCTTATTTCTAACCCTTGATTGTAGCTGATGAGCCAAAATTAAAGTACACATCATCAAATAAAAATGTCCCTGTCAAATGAGTTGGTTTTATCATGCTGATGTAAGTTTGCTTTTAATGTGTTATTTAATAATATAAAAATGATTGACAGCTGAGGTCTGTTCACGATTGAATCAGACAGGTGTATGGGCAGGACCTCAGCTCCGCCCTG
This sequence comes from Larimichthys crocea, assembly GCF_000972845.2. NCBI lineage: Eukaryota > Metazoa > Chordata > Actinopteri > Sciaenidae > Larimichthys > Larimichthys crocea. Next base: position 26,670,995 of record NC_040020.1, on the reverse strand, counting down.
CTCACTACTGCCATGTGCAAGATGGACATGACATAATTTGTCTTTATTTTTGTTTTTACACTGCGGTGACACATCATCCATCTTTATATATGTTATATGTTATATCTAATGAAACAAATGAGTTGCATTATGGGACCTGTAGGACACAGCCTTATGGGAGCTTGACCTTATCCTCCCATCCTTCCAAAACCTGCATGAACTAATTTCTTGCGCCACTTGCAATACGACAAGCTGTAATAATATGTCAACAATACGGATGTGTTTTCACCATATTAAGTTGTTGTGGTTAACATGTTTGCAAACTATTGCTTATGATTATATACAGAGAAACATTAGCATCCATGTGGAGTTATATTTCTGGGCACTCAGGGAATGTGAGTCCAGTATTGATTCTCTTTTTAGCTCTGTTTTAGTCTCTGGCAACTCCTGAGGGAAATATCTGACTCTTGAGCAGCTTAATGCTCCACAGTGTTCAAGAACTGGACACTAACTTTGTTTGGCTGCTGCTTGGTACTAGGCACTTAGCATACTTTCGGGAGAGGGAGATATGAGAGTGAACCAAATTTAAATGCAGCAAGCAAGTTGTTGCCTGTAGAACCAAAACAATGAGCTAAAATATACTGTTAAGCTGTAGGGGAAGTGCAGAGTTTAGGGGTTAATGCTGTTGTGGGTTTGTCACTAAGAGCAACACTGTTTAAGTGTCAAGGATTTCAAGTCACATCAAATGTTTAAGACCCTCCAGGTTTGTTTCCCCAATGCAGCACTTCTTAGATAACTCATTACTGTAACTGGATTCTTTGGGGGGGGGATTGCCGTGCTTGAAGATCACTTGAAGAAGGTAAAGGATAAAGGAAAGACGTAAGACATGAAACTGTCTGGGGGGGAAAAAAAAGGAAGAAGTAAGGAATTAACAAAGGCCAGAGGAAGCGGCAAAGATAAAAAAAGGAAAAGAAAGGGTTGGACATAGGGAAGGAAGCAAGTAAGAAAACACAGTCAGAAAGAAAAAGAGGAAAAGTTGGAAAAGATGGTTGTGATTTAAACAGAGGCAAATGTTAGACATAACAACCGAGCTGCGTGGAAACAAAAGAATCCAATAAAAAGCATGGTTGTGCACAGATTCAGGTAACACACATCAGCGCAGTAAAACATGAAGTCAGACAGCGGCAGTCCAACGAATGCTTCACTGTAAATTACTGTTCCCTCTTTGGCAGCATGAGGCATCCCCTCAGCACTTTCATCCATGGTTATTTATAGGCAGATGACCTAATTCAAGTTTCAATGTAACATCCCAATGTAGCTACGTTTCCTATGTCTCGTAATGCAATACGGCTAAGCATAGGTCATGCCCCCGTGAAGTGTAATTGGGAATGTTCGGTACAGTTTGAAGCTGCCTCCTGAGATATTCTCTGTGACCCTGATGACTTTCGTGGAGTTCTTATTAATCTTGATCACTTCCTGGCCACCAGAAAACATATTCCATCTGGACGCCGTCACTTAGTGGGAAGCGGCGCATGTTTACTTTATCTCCATGACAAGGGATGGACAGTTTACACGCATGCATACCAACCAGGGCAAGGCTTTTCTGTAACGCCAACCCTCCTGCTGCATCTCAGAGAGCAGTTAGTGTTTTGCAGAGTGCATGTGGTGAAAAAAGAAATTGCAGATTTAGGTCATGAATGGCCTGAATCTTTTCTGTTATGAGTTTGACTGAATAGTTGGGCTTCTTAGTGAAGTCTGTGTTTTGTACTTTTGTAGAAGTATTTAGGCTTGGGGAGGCTCAGAGACAGAAAAAAGAAATCATGTAAAGCTGCGCTATCCCTGCAGAGGAACATGGGAACAAGAGGCCTTGCAGTTGAGTTTCGGTTTTAAGAGATGAAGTGCCAGTGATGGAGAACAGACCAAAACTTTACACAAGGCTGCCCCACCTGTATATACTGGACTGCTGGATCAGGATTTATAGAGGGACAGAAAGCCAAAAACATTTTTTTTTCTTTTTTGGCTGACCAAATTAAAAGCTTTGGGATTTATTCTAATGTGAAATAACTAATTATAAATGGAAGAAGAATGACGTCCTTCTTCCAGAGCCCCAGAAGATATATACTCTCAGCTGAGAGTTAAATTAGAATTAATTCATCTCAACTTTGTTTTGTTTTATTTATATTCAAGGACTACACTAGTGTAATTGCACAGATTAAATGTAGATCAGGTATTGATTCTAAATATTATTCACGTTATCAAATAACTCACACTATGAATGCAGTGTGGTTATGTCAGTGTTTGGAGTAACCCTGCGACATCTCATTGTCTATTGCTCAAAGATTTGTACTACTTAAGTGGAAACGTGTGGAATAAAGAATTCAATCAAATGTGTCACAAGGCTCAATGTGCTCGTCACAAAGTGCTTTACATGTTTGAATGATGTCAGGACTGTAAGCAACAGACTTATTTCCCTTTGTCTCTCCTGATGTGCTAAATCAGGATTTTCAACCTTTCCTGCCCCACATGATCCTGTTTTCAGGTCCCAAACTTCTCACGACCTTCAGCAATTAGAGATGTCAGTTGAATTTCAGTAAGGCAAATGTTGTTTCTGGTAGGAAAATTAATTATATAGAAAATATTTATTTAACTGAGTCACAAGAACTGGTGACTGGTGTATCTGCTTTTTGCCCACTGACAGCTGGGATTATTTCCAGTCGCCTATGACCATGATATGAATGGAAACTCTACTGGAGGGAATTAATACTATTCAGTATAATGATACTATTTATAAATTGTAAATACAATGTAAGTTTTTCTTTTACCCTGTCACCTGCCTGTATCATCTCCTCCCAGCCTTTTGCGGTCCGTGTTTTTCATTATTTATGTTATTTGTTTCTTCTTCCAGATCACTCCTGGCAGTAAGGCCTCTGTAGCCAACCTGTGTGCCGGTGACGTCATCCTGGCCATTGAGGGAGTCTCAGCTTCAAACATGCTGCACTGTGAAGCTCAGAACAAGATAAAAGAGTCCACCAATCAGCTCTGTCTTACTATTGAAAGGTTATATCCATAAACAAAACGCGTAGGGGCAAAATTGTCCAGTAATTTGCCAGAAATAATAAAGATTAAAGGGAGGTGAAAGAGAAATAAACAGAATTTGTGTCCCACTTTACAGGCTGCAGGTTTATCTTGCTCCAGGTTGTGAACCTCTGTACAAGGAATCAGTATACTTTAGTGTTTTGTACTGACAGAAAATGATACAATATGTGTGCTGATATTAGTCAAACCCCTCATACAAAACTTTTTTTCCCCTCAGAAACTTTCCTATTACCATCTGAACTTAGTTTGAACTTTTTCCATCTGTGAGCACGCTCTTACCTTTCTTTTGTGGACTTATGGTATCCGACAGCACATTCAAAAATCAACTGAATTCGGTATGGCATTTTCAGTTTGGATACACTCAAAACCCGCTTCAGAAAGTTATTAGGTATTCTGTGGTATGGCAGGAAAAGGTCAGCATGTAAGCAGAAGTTTAAATTTTGATTTTGATGTTTTATAGGTTGGGATTATAGAGAATTTAAGCATATTCACAGACTCAAAAAAGAGTCATTCAGCAGTCAGTTCATCAGTCATATTCTGGTGATCCTCTGACCAGGATCTGTTTTTAATCCACAGGAATGAATCAAGGCTGTGGTCACCACGTGTTGTGGAGCAAGGTATAGCTCACCCATATAAAATCAACCTGGAAGCAGAGCAACAGGTTTGTTAGACTGTGTGAGAAATTGTTTGTTAAACATTATGATACTAATTTCACATCATCATCATCATCATTATTGACCTTTCTTCCTTCTTCTTCTCACAGGAATATAAACCTATTGGCACTGGTCATAACCGGAAAGCTCAGCCATTTGTTGCAGCAGCAAACATCGATGACAAGCGTCAAGTGGTCAGTGCAGCCTACAACACTCCTATCGGCCTCTACTCCTCAGGCAACATCCAGGACGCCATGGAGGGCCAGATCCGAGGCCTGGTTCACCAAAAGCCTGAGAGGTGATGGTTCTCACTCTGTCTACAGTTTAAACATGGCAGTCAGGTTCTTTCAAAGCCCTGCAATGTACAGCAACTAACAGCATGTGAGTCAGAACTACACTGATTATGCTATTAGTCATAATAATATAATATAATATAATATAATATAAATATAATCTAATATAAAAAAATATAATATAAATATAATATAATATAATTGTACATATATAGGCATGTTAGCATTTTTGTTTAATAATAGACGTCAATAATACATTGATATTGAAAGTTTTATCTTATTGTAATTTTATGCCAAACTATTAATTAAAGGTCCATTATGTAATATTTTTAGCACTCTATATATGGAATATGACAGTAATGGGACATAATATGTGTAATTATGTTTTCATTGGTGTATAATCACCTGGAAATAAATCTCTCTACAGTAGCCCAGAATATCTCTACAGTAGCCCAGAAACTACACCGCCACTAAATCCTACACACTGGTAGATTACTGTAATTTAGTTTAGGATTCATTTATGACTTTAGAAATACAATACAATATTTTCAACCGAAAATTTTCCTACTACCTTTTTCCAGTCAAAAACTCGGGGAAGAAGCTCAGTTTAGAGTGTTTTATTACAGAGCTAACTGATTAAGTGGTAAATATAAATAGCATTTCCTCTGGCACAACACTTAGGTCAAATATTTTTTAGTGGTAAGGCTCTAAGAATAGCAAAATATCCATTTTCATCCCTCCAACTTGTATTTTCTGGTTTGTAGTGATCATCACGTTTGTTCCCTCTGTGATCTCCTTCTCCTTTGAGGTTTACTGTAGCGGAGTCCACGGCTCTTCACATGAATCACCCACTCACTTAGTTTGGTTGGTTTGTTTGAAGGTGTCAGGTGAAGCTAAGTAGCCTAATACGCCCACAGATGTGCCACAGTATGTTTGACTCCGGCTTTCCCCTCTCTTCATGTGGCTTTCATTAGGCTACCTGATATATGGTGTGTCATGCTGAGAATATATTACCGCAATCCACAGGAATTAATCTTTCCATGCATGGCTTAACCACAACTTCTGGATAAGACATATATCACATCAAACCTCAGTCACGTCAGCTGATATAACATAGATTTGCTTTACATGGAGAAATAGAGATGTAGACTTCATTATAATATATTCATAACCTCTGTAATCAGCAGACAAGATGGAATTATTATTCATTAGACGATGGTTATAAAAAGATATATTATAATATGAAAGAAAAGGGGGCACGTTGTACAATCAGCATGCTGTCTAACTCTAAACTCTTTCTTCAGTTAAGATCTGTGGTTCAGCTTGAATGAATGTTGCTTACTCATCCCGTATTTAGCATCTAACCGTTTTTCTCCTTTTAAGGTTGACTCAACATGCTGTAGCCTCATAATCTCCAGCTGGCTGTTCTCACCTGACCTGCTTTACTCACATAAAAAAAAAGAAAAAGAAAAAAGAAAAATCAAGGCAACGCAGTTAAGATTGTGATAAATTATCTCTCTCAGTGACATTCACGTTCTAGGAAAATCGATTTAATTTGTCACAGCCGTATCGCAACTTATAGATCAAAGCAGTGCTCTGTTAAAGATAGTATTTGTGTTTGTATCCTGTATTGTACTGTATGTATGTTCATGTCTTAATGTGCTGCTTAGCCCCAGGACTTTGACCAGCATTGAGGATTCTGACGTATACCAGATGTTACAGAAAGACCAGGAGGAGCCTCATGAGCCTCGACAGTCTGGCTCGTTCAGAGCTCTGCAGGACTTTATTGACAGTGATGGTGAGCTCTTCCTCTTTCCCAGATGATTTTTCTCTAAAGCACAAAAACGTCTTCCAGGTTGAAGCGATTACCAGTACAGAGAAATATTTGTACTTTTACTGGTGGCCAAAAAAAGACTACTACACAATGCCTGCACAAACATACAGATGTTTTAAAGTGTTTTAAAGGTGTTAAAAATGTATTTTCTGAATCAGCCAGTTTTATTATGAGTTATGGAGTTTTCTGTTTTCTGCCAACAGTTTTAGTTATCTAACACAAGATTTCCCTATTTCTCTTTCTTTTTCTCCTTGAGCTCTTTATACTGATTTAAAGTGGGTGGGACACAGATAAAAAAAAAAAAAGGTTACATCCATACGATGCAAGATTTAAGAACAGACGGTGGGCTGTCAATCTAATTGGCTCAAATCACACCCATACCACAATTTAAGTGACTTTTTGAGCCTTAAACTCTTCAGAAACAAAAAGATAAGATACATTTAAAGTGGCAATACTTAAGATTTAAGGATTGATAACAAAGACGCAGAACTGTTTTTATTTTAATAAAGAAGTCAGGCATTAACTGTCAATAAACTGTAGTCGTAAGTGTCAAGCTTACTGACTAATAATAAATCAGCGGCTCATAGACCCAATCACGATTGTGTTACCTCATTTGATAGATAGTTACTTAGCAGAAATATATTTAAATGAAAATCTGTGCGATATTATATTACACTTTGGAGAGATGGGCTGCATCACATGGTTGTAGTCAGAGCTTTTTTATAATGTGCACCATCATCAGAGTCTGTTGAAGTTATATTTACCTCCTATACACACATCAGGAAATATTTTTGGGTGTCAGTGTCTTCCCCAAAGACACTTGGACATGTACAAGCCACCTGCTTCAACTTCTGAGCTACAGCTTAATTCACAGAACCACATTGCTCGACAAACTAAAGTTACATAACACTGGTATTATTGTTATTAGTATACAGTGCGCTGTATGATTAACAGGTCTCATAACCCTGCACACACTCAACATACACACCTTGTGATGAGGCCAATGTTCCCTCATTATTTACCTGTATACTATTAAAGCTACACAATACATCATTTCAAATGCACCCAAAAGAAAGTGTCATTTAGGATTCAAGAGGTTATTAGTCTCCCTGCTTCACATCTTTTGAGTGTTTTGTTTTTATTTACATGCTACAATCATGAATAAAGGGTTGTTTTGTTGAGTGGTCTCTCTCCTATGTGGGCAGGCACTCGTCCCATTGTGACCAGGACAGTAAAAGCCCCGACGACCAAACCAACTACACCCACAGGAAACCTGCAGAAACTGCCCGTCTGCGACAAGTGTGGGAATGGGATTGTGTAAGTAAAAATAGAATAGAAATCATCTGTGAATCCCATCCAGAGCTGGCGTGAATCAAGTACAAACAAAGGGTGGAGAAAATTACGGGAACAATACAGTCCACTACAACAACGTCACAAACTATAGCGACCCTTTGTCTGGACATACATGAGATGACGGGCTGAATGACGCCTGGGTGCTCAAACAAGCCACCTTTAACGGCACCTGCCTGTCATTAAGAGCAGCCACGCTGTTAATTACGCATAACTCTGACAGGTTGAGATATATAGAGATTCAGCCTCAGTACAGTTGTCATGAACAAGAAAATTAGCTATAGAGACCAAAACCATATTTGTACAAGGCTGTTTCTGCTGTGAAGTTTGATATTTTAATATGGGGCCTTATGGTGATTCATATAACATGACATAAAAGTGTTTTAATCATGATATGTGTTTACAATCATCTATAATCAACCTGTGAACTGTTGGTATGTGTATAATAATAACAATAATAGTAATAGCTGTTAAATAACACACTATACTTTTGACATCTGCTCTCTTGTCTTTTGTGCTACAGCGGGACGGTGGTGAAAGCACGAGACAAGTATCGCCACCCCGGCTGCTTTGTGTGCACCGACTGTGACGTCAACCTCAAACAGAAGGGCTATTTCTTTGTGGAAGGGCAGATGTACTGCGAGACTCACGCTCGTGCTAGAATGAGACCACCGGAGGGACACGACCTCATCACAACTTATCCTTCTGCATAGATCCCCCCTCTGATGAGCACAGGCACAAACACAGAGAGACACACAGATATGAACAGACACACTCTGGCCAACACTCCTACATCGTCCTACATTTGTTTTATGTGTTTATCTTCACTTTGTGTTGTGTTGTGATGTGTTGTCTGCGTGCAATAATATTTAAATGAGAATACACTTTTCTCTCTGAACACAACAGTATGATGTTTTGACCTATAAGTCACCTCTGTGTAGGAACATTTGGCAGGTGATAATTGAAGAGCCTGATTGTTTAAAGGGTCCTGGAGAAGAGACTAACAAACATAACGCCACTTTCATCTTTCCAGTTCCTCAAACTTTGATGTCTGTCCAATAAAGACCTCTGTTCATACTGTAAGGTGCCATCTGTATGTGGAGTCTTGAGATGTAAAGCATCTGTAGGTACACCTACAGAGAGACCTCACTTATATTGTATAATTAGTCTCAGTCTATTTGACTGACATCTAGCTCTCCTGTTACTTTTGTTGCACCTGACAGGGTGACACATATATAGCAAAAAGCTATAAGTAAATACTATTGTCCCAGCTAAGTAAAACATATAACACACAGGGGACTTAGGTATATAAAAGATGATAAATAAAACATGTATACATCAAGTGACAACCAAGAGTATTTTCAGCCACTGCTATTCGATCCAACTATTAATGGTTAAAAAAAAAACATAATCTGTACGTTTACTGAATATGAAACTCACCGTAAGCCGAGTCACCATGAGTGTTTTTGGTGGACTGAAGGGAAATAGGATTATTCATCCTGCTAGATCTGGCCTTTAATTGGCTAAATCTTCAGCTGGAGGGAAGAAGTTCAAAGTCTTCACACAGAGGATGAAGTAAGATAGTATGATGTCAAATGTGAGACACATTTGGGTTTAACGCCAATGATCTCATTGGCCACTATGACCACAGCTTTTTTCTTTTGTCATGTCAACATTTCACTTACCTTGCTCAGTGATCTAAACCTTGGTGACTATCTGAATGGTACAAACATATCTTTAGTTTTGATTGCATTCAGTTTTAAAAAGCAGTTATCACATCACATCAAAATCATCAACCACTGGACCGTGAGCAGAATCACTCCTCTGTTGTAACAGGCTCATTATTGCCAAGTCTTGTGAACTTCAGAACGTGTCGGGATCAGCATCAAGAGAAGAAAACCACCACCAGAAAGTTTAAAATCCATCCAACAATTTCCAGGGCTCCAGTCATAATAAAATAATCATTTATTGGTTACAATGTGAGGCTGGATTTTGCTTAAGGCAAAAGGGAAATCTAAATTTCTCTTGTCTAATTATAGTTTAGCTTCATATGAAATTCGACATGCTTACAAAGAGAGGCAGCACATCTGGTTACATCTGGTGTTTATGGTAATTCGCGTAGCCTGTTCTTCATCATTCTTTTCTTTTTGGGGAAAAATACATCAGCACTGGCCAGAAGCCACCCTGCAACCCCGTCTACAGTGATGTATTCAAACCATCACTGCTGAGCAGAGTGGTAGACCGGAGCTCCAGGACGCAAGTATCTGAAAATGGAAATAAAAGAGAAAACAAGGTGATGTAATGCACCTCCTTTTAACACCATGTGACCCTGTAGCTGTTAGCAAATGGCACGATCTTTAAGTATAGACAGAGCGACATTGAAATACAGATATGATTTTATTCCCCCATAGATTAGGGTAATGGGTCACTCACCATTAGAGCATACATTTCAAGTGTAGAAGCAAATAATAGTGGGCATAAAAGTGTTATTTATGAGTCATTTCCACTCCTGCCTCTGGTACACAACTGAGTCTGCTGAGGATAAAACCAACGGCTCATTACTCACTCGTGTTTTTCAAAACTAAATTCCAGCCAACATCTAATTCCAGTTTAGGTAAATTACCCGCAAAATAACAGAATATGTAAATCCATTAGATGTTATGGTGCAGTTATTAAACAGCACATGGTGTCAGGGTAAGCAAACAGGCTTCTGGAATAAAGTGTTGAAACTGCATGTACTACAATAGGCTTACATCTATGATTCAGTCCGACTCCTGCTGATGTAGACAGACTCTGTTGAGACAGCGGGGGGAGCTAAAGTATAACTTTTTAGCTCTTTGACAGTCACATGTGACAGCAGAAAAAAAAAAAATCCAACTTCAGTCCTGAGTTTTATGCTTTGAGGTTAGGACATGCCTACAGTGTGTGCCAGGTGTACTGTCTGTTTAACTGTATATAATGTTGAGTTCAGTCTAGTGCTGCTAAAATTATTTTCATTACTGAAAGAGTAGATCATTTTTTTGTGAGTTATTAGAAGTCACATCATAACATACCGGAGCCTGCAAGGTTAAGCTGCGTTAATCACATTTTTTTTTTATATTAACAGGAAATCAAGTGTTGCTCATGGTGATAAACACGGGCAATTATCTCCTCTGTTCCACCAAGCTGCTTTTACAGTTCATCAGTTCATCTCTCTGCTCAATTAACTATTACAGGTAACTGTTAACATAAAGCTACTGTATGCTACCTGCATTACGAAACAGACGGTAACGCTAGTATGACCCAGATATTTTTCTCAGGAGCTGGACCAAACCACTGATACAACCAAAATAAGTATGTTCCCTAATCAGCTGGCAAAAAAAAAAAAAACTAATTCAATGAATGTTGATGCTGCTGATGTCTGCTGAATGTGTAACTGTTGCTAACATGTATGTAGGCAATATTAAAGGACCAATGTGGAGGATTTGAGGCATCTAGTGGTGTAATTGTTAATTGCAACCATCTTGCCTATCCATCCTATCGTGAAGGGGAAACTACAGATGCAAAACGCTCTCTCTAGTGACAATGTTTGGTTTGTCCATTCTGGGCTTCTGTAAAAACATGGTGGTTTAACGTGGTGGACGAGGACCTGCAGTGCCTCTACATATAAAAGGCTGATCTAAGGTAACAAAAACATAAAGCATAATCAATTCTTTGCCATGTTCTGTAAAAATAGAGGCCTCTAAATCTTACACACTGGACCTTTAAGTCAGGGCTGAATGTGTGTCACATTGTTTCAGATTTATATTTATATTTATATAATATCACGTATTGTAACGTCATCCCTCTTAAATGCCACCATTAACCAGAAAGACTTTATGCACACTAAGTGAGCCATCTCTGATGAATAGGCTGTCATGCAGTACTTCTCTTCCAGCTCGACTTAATTATTTGGCAATAGAAATAGAATTAATTAAGAAAATCGATACTCTGTGCACAAAATGCCATTAATCAAATATGAATACATATAGATGGAAAAGGCACAGACGAGGGGAGTCTCTTACGAAAGTCAAAAGAGAAGATCAAGGAAGAATATAATTAGTTTCAAAGCTATTGTTCATGTTACTTAAAGGAAATATCCTCCTCCTGAAGGCACACTTTGTGGCAGCCGCTCAATAACATCAGACAGTTAAAGAAACAATTATTGATTTAGTGCTGAATACACCCATGAATAGATTACTAAAAATGGATATTTGAGCTAATATCCCAGTCCCTCGGTTCCTCACGTACGCACAAAGTAAATCAGTGAGGTCCTGGTCAACAGGAAGGGCTCTTCAAAACCTGAGCACCGGTGTAATCACTGTAAAAGCAAATCGTGGTAATTAGGATGCCCGCTGCAAACAAAGACAGGTCGGGGAGTGGGAGGAACTCCTCTCGTCTGTCTAATAAAAGAGCCTATTTCAGTTTCCTACTGAAGCCATAATGCAAACATAACGTAAACATCCCGCTGTGACTGTAGCTCAGACCCCAACAAAGAATTTGAGAAACGTGGCTGAACGTCAGTGGTGTGTATTTCACATGTCAGTTTTTCCAGGCCATATGTGTCATGAATTCTCGTCTATTTGATATTTATTTGTCCATTTATTTGTATATTTCGGCATGCAGTAAAATCCACCACCAACATTTCTAAACTTGGCTTGATTTCTGACAAGTAATGACAAGATTTTTATGTCCTACCAGGCTGATAAATGTGTCCATTCAATGTCCATTCAACACTTTTAATACAACAACATTGAATCTAGTCACTGTCACTGTAAGTGACTAGATCCAACAGCCAAAACAAACAAGAGCCTAGTGAAGATATTCTAACATCTGTCATACAGAGCCACACACACATATAAGTATTAGGAACCAACATTCAAAAGGGGGAATCAGTTTATCTCTAGATTACTTTTTCTGTTAATACATTCATTCTATATTTAGAAACCAATCATTGTTTGACTTTTTTGTTCAATAGATGATGATTAATTTTCTGTTGAATGACTATTAGCTTAATAATGTCGCTGTAATGCATTGGTTGCAGGTGCTTATTTATAGTTAAGTTAAGCAGGTTAGGCACCGTATAATGTCACTATAAACACCCCACAATTGAAGAAACACATACAAATACATGAATTCAAGGCACTCTTCAAGGCCTTTATGAGTATGCAGTATGTAGACCCTGATGCACCCTTACTTGATGAATTCCTGATCATTAACGGCAGCATACTATACCATTTCATTTGACAACAACGTTTCTTTAACATTGATTATGCAGTAATATTTCCAAATATCTACAAAAGCTTCCAGCAGAAACATTATAAACATTATGAAAAACATAATACCACCTTCTCATAGTTACATATACATCAGATAAACAGTATCTAAACAGTGTCTCTGTCGATTTTAAATGATACCACTGGTCGTAACAATACCGCAGTGGTATACAATGATACATGTATAATCAAGTATGCCAGGTCAATTAAGCTATGTTTGAATAACATACATTATGCAGCGATGTAGCCTGTAAAAATGTGTGAACACTGTCAGAGCAAAGCATTTAATATTATTCATTTGAAGATGAAATCCAGGTTGCTGTGAAAAAGCTTTCGTGTTACAGAAAAATTGGCATTTGCCCTTGTTCAAACTTCAAGTGCAATTTAACAAAGTGAAAGAATTGTCAAGGATGATTCCCCTGCCAAAAAAGTTGCAATTCAATTATTATAATGCATTTTGGAAACAGATTTATTAAATTTGAGCCTCTTCTTTAAGCTGAAAAATCTCAGCCATGTATCATGGTCACAATTTTAAGATATCTTTGTGTTTTCAGCTGCTTCAGGCATTCATTCAAATCAATCTGGAAAAAACTTGCATGTTTTTATTTCAGAAATGGTGTTAGGCAAAGCAATATATCACCGTCCTTCTTGTTTACATTATATATGGATGACTTGTGCAGACGTGCAGGATTTTTTTGTGATTCACTAATTTTTCTATGTTAAAAGAAAATATTCTCTCTGCAGCGCTACAATTATTACATGTAAAATTATAAAACATTATTCAGCTCAAGTGGAAATGCTCTTAAAGGAAACAGCAATGTCAAATATCCTAATCACCGTTCCCCAGATGATTTAATAATTGACAGAGAGACAGATGGACTAAATTATAATCTCTGAGTATTTAATGTACTATGTTCTCTACTGATATCGAGGTCTAGCTGTTCTGACTGTACGCCTCTCTGCAAAGACTTCAAATGACACTATGAGGATGTTACAGACTGCAATATATTTATAGGGGTATTTATACGTTAATCAACAAGAAATGATCCTGCATGTCAGGCAGTGATAATGAGTCTTAAGACATTTACAGAATGGAGAGAAAAACATAATTGACTTGAGGTGTGGGAACTCATGAGCACGACTTCTACATTTTGAGAACATATGATGCAAATCTATTGATAGCTTGAAACAGTAGTTGTAGAGATGAGATGCAAAATCATGTAAACACCTCATAGAAAAGGACTTTTGTGTTACAAACGCTCACTCGTATCATGTTGAAATACAAAATTTAACAGCTTTATAACGTGGCTCAGATATGACCTTTTTTTCTACTAAAGGACTGTATGGAAATTATTAGGGGGAGGAGAGGGGTCAGAAAAAGGAGAGTTATACATTGTTAATTTTTAAGCGAAGGGGAGTAGCCTTGGGAGTGTAGTCTTCAGAAGTGGTGAAGACACAAGGAAGTGGAAAAAACAATAGCATACACACACACACATACACACACACACACACACACACACACACACACACACACACACACACACACACACAAATACTTTGTAAACCTCATGTTTAGTTTTCTTTATAAACACCTGATTTTCTATATTTGCATCTTTACTACAAATCTTATTTGGCCAGTGTTCAAGCTACTTTTTAGGGCAATGTATCTTTAAATAACCATGTAGATGATTTGATTACTGATGTTTTTAACTCATTTTTTTCAATCCGTGCGAAGAGTCTACAGGTATTCTTTCAGAACGCACACAGCCACAACATTTACCAATAAGATGGGGCAGGCTGTATGTAATCTGAGTGTGTAAAGCACTTGCTGCTGCACCTTATTGCTCTGAGCTCAGAGTAATAACTGAAGGTGACTCAGGCGAATGTATCAACATCAGTTTAAATCTTCTCCCATCTCCACTGTGGAAACAGTAACAGAACAATGTTCAAAGAGAAAATCAGAGTGAGGGGGACAAAAATAAACATCATCTGTGCCTAAATTTGAGATTTAAATTGTTCAATATATCAAGAGAACAGTTTTCAGGACATATTTTAAACCAGCAGTTATATTTCCAAAGTGACAAGAATTGGTTGGGGGGATTGTATGACCCACCTTTGTTGTTGTCGCACCCCTTTTTTTAAATTTTCATCATCCCTCATTTTGACATATATACGTACTCCACATTTCCACAAAAGATCAACGAACCAAATGGCCACTTAGAGATTTGTTGATTTACAATCTGTACAAACCCTGTCTTCATCTTTCTGTGCCGCTTTGGAGCGTCTTGACCTTAGACTGAAGGGCAGGTCACACTTAAACACAGACAAAAAGGCTGCCCTGTAGTTGTTGTTCAGCCACCCATACAGGATGGGATTGACAAACGTTGAGCACATAGCCATAATATGGAACACAGTGAAAAGCAGCTTGAAGTCCTTCATATACAACACAGTGCTGTCGATATCAACAGCCAACTGGAACGCGTGGAAAGGCAACCAACTGACGGCGAAGACCACCACCATGGTCAGCAGCATCTTTGTGGTCTTCTTCCTGCGCTGATGACGATCATTTCGACCTCCGCAAGTCATGTGATTCTTTAGCTTATTCCAGATGCGGATGTAGGCAACACAATTGATGGCCAGAGGTAAACCGTATTGAACCAGGAGTGCTGATACACTGTAGATGGTTCCGTTCATGCTGCTTCCTGGCCACTTCTCTGTACACACCTGAATAGACTCGTCCGGTGAAAGATCGAATGTCCCGTACTCCCTGAAAATGGCGAGTGGGCTGGCCAACAGAGCACTGACAGCCCATGTGATGACAATGACCAAAGCACACATGTCTTTGGACATCTTGGTCTCCATGTGGTAGACAATGCTCCTGTGGCGGTCTAAGGCGATGACGTTCATGGTGATGGTGGACACATGCACTGCCATGCCTTGAGCACAGGGCAGCATGAAGCACAACACCTGGCCAAACTTCCATTCGCCATACAGAGTGTAGACAAGAGTGAAGGGCAAACACAGCATGTTGACCAGCAGGTCCGCCACTGCTAAGTTTACAATGAAGAAATTGGTGACCGTTCGTAGATTTTTAAACTTATAGACGACATATATCACTAAGGAGTTTCCAATGACTCCAAACAATATGATTGTGCTGTAGGCGAAGATGAGAATAATCTGGACTCCAAGCAGCTTTGTGCTGTCGTCCAGCTTCAAAAAGTCCTCCTCATTTATTGCTGCTATTGTCGAGCAGCAGTTGGAGTTGAATTCAAGCCGTGACTCTTCAGCTTGAGTCGTGTTCAGTTGATCTGCTGTATCCATGACCAACAGTCCCCATAAGTCACTCTGTGAAAAGATGGACATCGGTTTCAGTTTACAGGTAACAAAGTTTTACAGGTAACAAAGTTTATAGGTAACAAATGTTATTCAGCAAATAAATATATGTGTAGATTTCAAGGGAACATTCATTTCAATTGAGATTACACTGGTACCTACTATTTTTATTTTTATTTTTTCAATTTAAAGAAGAAGATTAACTGAGATTTATGATACACATGTTCAAATCACATGCGCACAAGCCTTAAAAGATAAAATACTGAGTGTTTTAAACCCTTAAAGGTCAACTCACTGTAACTGTACCGTGTACTGTAAGCTCCAAGATCAGATTTTTTTTCTTTGAACCTGGATGTCCTTGCTTGAACTGATATTGTTGGACTTACTTGCACTTTTATTTTATGGGTTAAGTTATATGTTGTTTTGTTTTTGGTCTGGTTCTGGCTACATTTGCGCCCTGGGCGAACAAAAGACCCTGTACACATTAAACGCATGAGCTACGTTCAGCATTCCCTTTAAAGAATAATAACTGCTGTAGTCTTTGTTGAAAATATCAACTGTTTGACTCAAAATTGAAATTTTAAACGTGTGATGTGTTGTTTGCATTTCTTATTTGTAATGTATTTTTCTGCATAACTGCATTTTAACTTTATAAGCGTAACGGATTCCTGAAATATCAGGAAAAAAAATATAAGGGTGGGTTCATCCCATCGCTCATGTATAACGTGACATACAGTGAAACAGCAGGACGCATCTAATTTTTGCACACTGTTCAATTGCAAGATCAACAATAAGATCCACTCACCTCAGTCTGCAAAGCGAGGTGTTCAGATTCCTCTCAGTTCTTCAGTTTCTGCCTCCAGTAAAGTTTATTGGTCGCTTTTGACATGTTTCTTCTAGTGTCTGTGATGAACAAAAAACAATATAACCCACTCAAACAGGGACGGGGTAATCTTCTTCAAAGAAGAATAATAAGGCGCGCAATATGTGCAGCCAGTGCGCACTGCAGCCCGTTTGGCATCGAGGGCGCATTACCTGCACTGTGAGACTGAGAGACGGACAGACGAGGCGGGTTAAGAAACAGAGGAAACGCGTCCTTTCCTGATCAACATCCTCCAACCAAGAGATGGTGTCTCTTCGTGGGTAGTTTTTGATGCACTTCATCCTGAGCGAGTACGCGTCTTCTCGTGCCGGCGTGGCAAATGGCATGTTTCCGCCTATAAACTGAGCATTTGTGCCTACAGCCTACAGTGTAGAGAAACCAGCTTTGATGTCAACTTGAGAAACATAACCAAGAATCATTTCATCTGTCTGATACTGTCTGTCCTGTGTGTGTGTCTTTGCAGAACAATACTCCAAGCACCTGGTATGAAATCAGCACCCTGTTTAGTGTGGAGGATCAAGCCTTGGATCATAATTCCTCAAAGTTTCACAAGTTTCATTTTTTTCTCATTGTACGCAGATAATCCAAACATAATGAACACATGGTTGCATTTTGCTTCCTTCCAACTGTGTGAGCACTAAGCAGAAGTAATACTTTGAAACAAACATCAATTATATCTGTGTCCTGTGGATTAGCGGGAGCTGGAATTGGTCCCAGCACAAATTGGGACAAGGGTACATGGGTACACCTTCAGGTTTCAGGGTCATCACATACACACACGTTCCTACGCAGAGTGTGGCCTTTACTAAGAGTCACTGTTAATATTAGGAAATTATAAACAACATGAAGAATTTATGATATTAACGATGATGAGCAGCAATATCAAAGTGTCCTTCTCTGAGATCCTGAAGCTCTCCTGACTTCGCTCCACAAACTGCATCATCACGCAGGACCGCATTTGAAGTAACATTTTCTACAATGGACAATGACAATGAGAGTTTACCATATGAAGTGTACTACAATGTAGCTGACCCAAACTGTTAAGCCTCAGGCTGGTAATTAGGCTCATAACTTGATTACCACTGTTATAAACCAAGACACCATGTGACCATTGGAAATTGAGTTACTGTCAAGCAGCATCCTTGGCAAAAGCCCACTGTGCCCATAGTACAACTATACAGATGGTGAAGTGATGAGAAAAACCAGGAAACCCTGAACAGATGGGCATGCTAAGAGTTTCCTCGATGATTTGAGGAGGTAGAGCAGACTGTAAACAATGATTTTTTTTTAATGTGAATGTCAAGACAAAAGATTCTTCTGTTGTTATTAGAGAAGCATAACATGTGTTTGAACTTTAATTTATGGATATCTGACTTTACTCTGTAGACTATTTTCAGCATAGTGTTACATTTTCAAGCGTTTTTTTTTTCATTTAATTTGAGGTTTGTCATTCATGACATCACTGTACAACTCTAATAAAGACTTCACTGTGGGGCGGCACGGTGGGACAGTGGTTAGCAGTGTTGCCCCACGGCAAGAAGGTTCCTGGTCTGAACTTTGGCTGGAGCCTCTCTCTGTGGAGTTTGCATGTTCTCCCTGGGTTTTCACCACGACCCTGACGAGGATAAGTGCGTACAGAAGATGGATGTTCACTGTACTGGATTACAGAGCTCAGAAAAAAATCTGCTTTTCATAACATAACGAAATGAGTAAGGCATGAAAAGTACATTAAAATATTCTGAAGCACAGCTGCTAAATGTTCCACTTGTCATGTGGAGGCTCTTTGTCTCCTTCCTTGAGTTTCTTTTTGTCTTGAAGATTTAAACTGGAGGCCACACCCAGTGACACTGTGTCACTGGGTGTGGCCTCCAGGCTCTGTCCTTGTACTGCTGCAACAAATGCATTTTCCTGCTAGGAATCAATAAAGGTTTTATCTCATCTTAACTCAAGCAAATTAAGTTCCCACAAGATTGCTTCAAATGATTAATGATAATTTCAACACCTTAATTAAGTGTTTAATATTGCTAGCTACCTGTAATGAGGATTGCAATATATTCTTCATATTAATTTAATGCTTGTACAATGTCCTTTCCAACCAAACAGTAGCGCCTAATTAATAATATAAACAACTCTAAATTAATTTCCTTGTTATTTTATGTTGTATTGATCCTTTTTAGAGTAGAATTAAGTCATGTGCAATGAAATAAAACTACTCATCCACTACAAATAAACAACAAAAGCCGGTAACTAAACATGACAGCACAAAGTAGTGACTGATTACTAATTTCCTCGATCTAAATAGATTTATGTTTCAGAGATAAGAGTGACTTAAGAGCTAAATACCTGCAGGGGTGGCTTACACACTATGTCTGTAGAAGACAGCACACATTTATCATTCTGAGCGGCAGAGACATTATTATGCTAAACTACACAGGGTCCTCCTGTCCGAGTTCAACTTATTAAATAAGATTATTGACCAAACGCCAGCGCTTACTGTACAAATCTCTGCATGATGTCTCGTTAGTTTGGATATAGTGGATAATAAAGAGAAACGTCTATAACTACAATATATTTGTTTTAGCTATGTTGTCAAACCTTGTTTGTCATGATTCTGTGTCTCTCCAACCTGAGTGACTTTTTCTCTCTTCCTATGTGTGATTGTCCGAGAGGAGTCAGAGCAGAGGGCCGTATCATCACCCCAGCATCCATCCCAATCCTCAGTCTCCCAAACCTCCAGACTAGGTTCCCCAGGACTGCATTCCCTTTCCAAAGGTTTCACATAAAACACTTTTTTTAGACATTCTACTCGCTCTTTTCTAACACACAAAATCCCTTTACATATATTTTTATCTTGCTACTTGAAAGTAGATATCGATAGTAGAAAGATTACAGAAAATTAGAAGACAAAGAATAGATATGAAATCAGATAATCATGATACAACCTCAGTCATGGCTCCTGCAAATTTGCAGTAAAATTATGAGAGCATTGTGCCCTTCTCATTTAGGTGGGACTTCAAGTGTCTAATTTAAAAAACTATGCACTGCTAGGTTTTCTGTCCACTGGTTTACTACCTCAGTATTTCTCATAATTCCTATAAGACTAAAACAAATTTAGTTTTGTCACACTATGGAGTAACATCATGTTATACTATATTTTGGCATAATTGTTTGTTTATTCTTGGAAAGTAAAGAGAGAGATTACGCCTAGAAAAACGAGGAAAAAACCTTTGGCGGTAGTTACCACATTCTTGTTGAAATGTAAAGTTCCATTTGTGATAATTTGCCAGTTACTACACTGTAAACTAAACTGGAAAGCTGTTAGCAGTTGTTAGATTTAATTTGCATGTAGATTTGTGTGTTGTCTGCATATGTGAAAATAATAATAAGACCCTGCACTGAACCTTATGATATGTCAGAGTTAAGCACTGTGTTTTATCAGACAGAAAGACTTAGATTCTTCATTCCTTATCTGTCCAAGGAGTCTGCATGGTCCAAATTCCAATTACAGGCCATGTAGTTGAATTTATACACATCACCATGTGATGCTGCACTTTACAGACAAAACAGCGAACCATTTATCATGCAGAATCTGGCAATTAGACACTGTACACTAGTCAAAGACTTGTATACAATATACCAATACATAAGTATATACATACATAAAGAATGTGATAAACTGTCCTAAATGCTGCATGCACATCAGATTACTGTAAGTGGAACTAAGGCAATGACATGTTTCCTGTATCTGATCCTGTTTCTGCTGAAGGATAATCATTACAATGAGTAACTATTCTTTTTAAAATAGTGTGGGAACAATTTCACAGTTGGAATATCCCTGGAGGCTGTGGTATGGATGAAATAAATGTTGAAAAATAAGGAAATAGATGCTTACTGCTGTGCTCCAATAGCAAGTCAAGAAAGTCCCAACTGTAAATGTGGAAAATATCTATTAAACTATATTTTATTTTACTTCATATTTTTAATAAACAAAGTCATGAGGACTTAAAGTACAGTAACGCTTATTTTCCTGTAATGGCCCCTTATGACTGGTGGACATTGTAATCATGTTTATGCTTAGAGCAAGTCCTACTTTTTCCTTGAGACAGACAGTTTGTTTGTGTTCTTATTAAACATTCATCAGTACAAAAAGAGACAACTGAATTGCTAAAGCAGCCATGTGATCCATGTTTGATGCATGTATTTGTAGCTGTGAAGAAACCGCTGTGGGATATAGATATGAAAATCAGATTTCCCTCTGTGAATACAGCCTAAAAGCTGAAAGTCGTCAATTTTAGAAGTGGCAAACTCAGTTACTCTCCAATCTCAGCAGGGATTGTGCACCTGCACTCTGCTTAATAGAGCTTGGGGGCTTCAGCCCATTACATTAGCTTCTCATAAATCAATACATTGTGCTTCTCTGCA
Source organism: Larimichthys crocea (assembly GCF_000972845.2). NCBI lineage: Eukaryota > Metazoa > Chordata > Actinopteri > Sciaenidae > Larimichthys > Larimichthys crocea. Next base: position 26,649,858 of record NC_040020.1, on the reverse strand, counting down.
GGCTTAGTGCCTAAGTGTTATATCCAGACAATTAACATTTATTAACACCGGTCTTTACCTGTGTTACTCAGTTTGAGAGCAGAGATAAATTGATACAGTTTAAGGACAGTTTAAGTTTTACAGTGATGGTTTAATTTTATAAATACAGCGAGAGATTCATAAACTTGACAGTCACATGACAACAGGTGGTCAAATATGGGGGGAAGATTGTAACTTTGTTTATATATTTTATGGTGTCTTTTTAATTATTGCTTTAACAATAGAAAACTGCAATATCTTTGTACATTACCGTGTAGCCATAAGTCAGTCTCTTCTTTCCAGATATTTCTGTCCTCAAGAGTTTGCCACTGTGCTCAAAGTGCATTTATAATCTATGACCTGCTACTGTTAAAAGAGATTAATGTTGAATATCAGAGCTGGGTGAACATCAATGATGAATAACATACAAAATTAGACATATAGAAAAAAAAATTGTTAACAGTAGAACTATTAGGAGCAAATGATCAAGGCAAACAAAAATAAAACATCAATTTATGTATTAAAAATCAGGACAGAGCACATTTAGCTAAAGAAGTCAGACACAGAAACGACAGAGAATCTGGTCAATTTTTTGAATAAATCACTCTGTGCAGACTACTGATAAAAAAAAAAAAAACAGTCAAAAAGGAAACTATTTAACTACCTAGTCTACTTACCCATGGTGGAAGCACACAAATCAAGGAAAAAGGTATGCGGGGGACAAAAACAACGTCACAGATGTGACGTCATAAAGCTGTGCTCCATGGCATCAAAGCCGCCTCTTTGTTTTTTGGCATGTAATCACTACCAACTGTTGAGAAAAGTTTTCTAGTTCTTGCTTTTGCAAGACAACAAGACATGAAGACCTTCTCATTGCTCAATAGCACTACTAGTGGTCAAAACCACCACAGAGCGCCTTTAATTTGAAAAAGGTCAGAAGAAAAAGATGTGCGTCTGTCTTTATGACAAAAGTTTTTCTCAAGATTTACTCTTTAACACTTTATTAGATGGTTTTGCCGGTTCTCATTGAAGCCATTAAAGTTTAATCAGACTCTAAACTCCCACTTATTCTGAGATTCTCAAAATAGTTAATAGCTCTGTAGGCACAGACTGATCCACCACCATCAATCTACAATACCACTACTGAGTGTCTCACATAAATCAGTGTTTTCCCTTTGGACAGGCGCACCATTAATAATTTACAACTCAGATAATCGGATTCTTGAATTAATCAATGAACCAGAAATTCAATAGTGTTTTTAATGACATTTAATAATGTTACTGACCAAGTATCTCCTGGGTTCAGTTGATATATTAGTGGGATAACTTGCTCTGAATTCTACAATGTTATTCTTATTGCTGTTCAAATGCTTTTTCTCATCATTCACAATACAGGGAATGTATGAAGCCAACTTTGATTGCAGCAGAGACAATAAAAGTATTTGATGTTTCAGACAAGAAACACAACTGGTAGTATGTTTAATGGACTGTCAAAGACATATGTATGATAAATCAAAAGTAATCCATTAAGAAGAAACTTATTGCACTTTGTCCAAGCCAGCTTTTTAACTAGAGCATATTATAAGTATTGTATCGCACTGCTGACAGACAATGAAACATTCCTACAACATTCATCTGCATCATCATGTAGCCAAAGTCAAGTCTGTTCTTTCCAGATATTTCCGTTGAGCTTTATCTCAGTCTTCAAGAGTTTACCACTATGCTGAGTCACAGTCCTTTTTATAATCTATGAGCCGCTACTGTTAAATGAGATTAATGTTGAGCTGGGTGAACATTAATTATGAATAACATACAAAATTAGACATCTAACAAAGAACGTTTTATAATAGTGTAACTGTTAAGAGAAAATTATCAAGGCAAAGAAAAATGAAATGTTAGTTAACATATAAATAAAAAAATGTCTTTAGCCACACAGTTAACCCACAGAACTTCATTGCAGTTTCCATCGATGTGTTAAATTAAAGTCTTTTCTCATGAGCCGTCCCTCCAGAGGCCGCTAGGCTGCCATCCAGATGGTGAATGAGATCAACACGGTCGGTAAAACTGTCAGTGGTGTCACACAGCCCAGATACAGCATGATTCCTACACCACATAGTGCGGTCAAATAGGAACACATCCTGCTGCAAAAAATCTTCCGTACTGCTGTGCAGAACTGCAAGAAAGAAAATTTAACGTTAGGCTAAGTCAATGACAAATTAGCAGTGCAGTTAGAGGTCTGTTATCAAGAGGAAGGTCTGCATTACCTCCAGAATGGCATAAATTTGGTCATAAAGTAACACTAGATGGAGCTACTCGCCTCATGAATAAGTTAATTCTCACTCCAGTGGACTGAAGCAACAACTCTCTGCTGTGAAAATAATCCTCATTATAGCCAGTCACTGTGAAGTAAATCTATATAGATTAACGCCACCTTACACTGAGTGTTACAAATGTGTCCAATAATCTGTTCTGTTCTTTCCATGAAGATAAAAGACGGCATTACAAACGCTACATGTGCAATGAACCTTAATTATAGATCTGTAAAGGATGTTTTTTCAACAAGCTGTTCGAATATGACATAAATAATAGTTGGTAAACAGTATATTTAAAAGCCTTTTTTATGTATTTAGTAGCAAACAGTTTATAAAACACAACTCTGTCATATTGGATGGAAGGTACATTAACTGATCTTATCTTTTTCATGATATTTCTCAAGTTTGTCCTGAAACAATACCCGTATTGTTGCTGTAATTGTTCCATCTGACCATACAGGCTGTGAAAACATTCCTTCCTGATGCAATTTCAGTGGCTGAAATTCAACTGTTCAACTGAAGATAATTTGAGGTTTCAGTGGTCTGGCTTAATCAAATCAAATATCTATCTTCTAAATGCAATGTCTTTTTAGCGCCATAAAAAGGGGGATTGGATTTTTGCAATCAAAATACTGTGGAAGATATTTCAGATTGTTCAGTTCAAGTTCAGCTTAGTTGTGACATATGATCATACAGGTACAATCATAGTTAAATGAAATTGAAGCCTTAGATTACACAATATGAACAACAAATGCAAACATATCAGGAGGCCAGAGACTCTACCTGGTATGTCTGGTAGCTGATGGCCATGCCATATCTGCAGTACATGACGTAGTGTTCGCAGTTGTACCACAGTAAGCTGTAGTTGACAGAGCCGAGGAGTTTCTCAGCCCTTCTGGCCACCTCGTCGCTGTCCAAAGGTGGCTGGCTGCATACATTATCCATGTGGTTGATCAGAATCTCTGATCCATACGCAAAATCTACCACAGAGTCCACTCTGACACTGGCAGCCTTAGCGATTACCCCCAGCACCAGGCGGTTATTTGTTACCATCTTGGCAATTGCAGATTTATTCTTGGAAATCACAGGCAGGATGTCCGGAATGAGATGAGCCACACGATTGTCACCCAGGTAGATACCAAAATGTGTGAATAATGTCCTGGGGACTTCTAATAAATCACCACGATTGTAAAGCGACAGGTCATATTTAGAGTCCTCCTCCTCTTCCTTTTTGGAGGCTACAAAGAAAAAGGTGAGCAGCTGGTAAAGAAACATGATGTCAGTATGCAGCAAAGTGCTTGACACCCTTTTTATTTCTGTTGAAATTGGGAGGGGCCAAAGTAGTTAGCTGGATACTGGTCCATGTTCAGCATGATTGTGACAGAAATAAAGGAGCTTTCTGTAATCACTTTGTTGTGTGGTCAGATTTTGAAATTCAGGTCTTGTTTCGTCTTAACCAAGCTGGTTAAATCCTCATTTAAAGGGTCACTTATATTTAGCTATCGCAACCAAATAAGCAGCCTTTGTTCTTCGTAGAGTAGATTGGTCGGCAACACTCATGATTATTCAGCACTTTCTCATATATCCAGTGAGTTATAGTTAGATACATATTATGACACGTGAGATGTAATATTAAATTTAAATCCATCACAATATGTAGTAAAATGTATTTACTTACTTCACTTATTTATTTGTTTACTTAAGTATTACCCATTCATCTATTTATCTGCAACCACTTATCTTCATTAGGGTCATGGTGGGACTGAAGACTATCCCAGCTGACTTTGGGCAAGAGGCGGGTATACCTCATCACAGGACACATAAAGACAAACAACCATTCACACTCACCTTCACAACTATGGACAATTTAGAGTCAGCAAATAACCTATTAAGTGCATGTCTTTGGACTACCCGACACGTGAAAAACATGCAAACTCCACACAGAAAGGCCCCAGTCGAGGTACAAACCAGGAACCTTCTTGCTGTAAAGCGACAGTGCTGTACTGTAAGTGCAACATTACAAACAAAATAATAAGATTGCTTAGATGTGATTGATTGAAATTTTGCCATTATTACTCCACATTCTTTCAGTATATCTACACCATATATCTGTACACACATCTACACTATTACTATTGTAGTACTAATGATATTGTTGGCTTATGCATGATATGCTGTTTATTTTTCATTGTGGGAATGTGGTGAATGGAGTGTGCCAGAGGGCAGTAGAGGGCCCAGTGTTCACTTGGTATTCAGAGAAAGAGCAAAAAGCACCAGTGTGATTAGCCTTGGGTGAGCACCTGGGTGTGGTTTGAGTCAGAGGAGCACACAGACGCTTTTGGTTTTCAAGCTGCTGATAATTCAACAAATAGTCAAACAAAAGGACTAGGTTGAACCGAGTTGACTCCTGCGTCCTCTATGCCAAGACTGGCAGACGAACCCCTAATAACTCGACAGATATACTACTACTATGACAGAAACCTGAGTCTTGTAATAAGAAATATATAATGGAATATCTGAAGTCTCATTTGTTGTTGTGGTGTGCTAGCGTGCTTGGAGATGTAAAGTCAGACTCACACGGGTAAAAATAAATTGTTTATTAAACATTTTTCATATTTACAACATAATATTAAGTACACTAGTTGTTGTAGAGTGTATATTCACTTTTGTGATGACTCAAATGTTAATAACCTCATCATCAAACGCCAAAGTAAAATCAAAGAGTTTATGTATTTCTCTGCACTCATGAGGAACAAATAAGAAACTATGTATCAACACAAGACATTAAACATCGTCTACATAAAATGAAAGTATGGTTGTGACTCATAAGGCAACACATCACTAGCCTGCACCATCCTGATGAGGTTTCCAGTGAGTCTGTGCCAAGTAAAAGTTCACTTTGTTTTTTTTGTGCTGAACTCCTTTAACCAGCCATCCATAGAGTAAAGGGAATGAGTATTGAGAGTAATGTAGTTGACGGCGCAATGCCAAAACAGAGGATGGAGATCATTCCAAGAAAGACTGTGACAATCACGCTGCGCTGGTCTCTGATGATTGATTTCAAGCACTCACAGAACTACAAAGGAGAGAAAAAAAGGTTATTATTTCACACGTTCTGCTTAACAGATAGAACATTTCTGCAAAGTGTCTATTAAAATCGTATTTTTCATACCACAAACATAGTTTCTGTGGTTAGATCAAACCCTGTTCTAAGTCAGTGTGTTATGTTAACCTGGAAGTCACCATAGCAACAGTAGTGTTAAACTCAGGGCTGAAGCAGGGCTGCCTCCTCAGCAGGGGGCCCTAAAAACTGAGATCCCCTCAAAGTTTGTTTGTTTTGGTAATTTGATCTATAGAAGTGCAAGGGTTTCTGGTATTCCTTATATCAGATGTGGAAATACTATGCAGTTACTTACCAGCTCAGTTCTGATAACTTCTTGAGGGAAACCTTGACCTAAAATTGGTGATCTGTCTTGTGTGTTTCATTTAATTTAAGCTGTGCTTAATCAAAACGGCTAAATCTCACTCACACACAAAAAGTCTAGAACTTAAACAAAGGAGTGTGCCAGCCGGTTGTTTTGACATTTTTTGGAGTGATCAGTGTATGTCATGGTAACTTAGAGGTGGCAGAATACATACACAAAGTATCAAGGCTGGGAGGGTGGCTCCAACAATCCAACCACAGTTTAACTGACTATGAACACATCTGCATCTTTCTCTGTGGAAAATGGCAACACTCCAACATGCGCCAATATGTTTGCCTCTGCACAACATCTGTATATGTATATTTGTATATGTCATTTAACCTGTTCAGTAACAACAATTGTTAGCAGTCATATAATTCTGCACTTCCTGGACGGTTTTAAGGACTATACCTTCTCTGTTTGCCTGCTGACTGCAGATCCGTATCTGCAGTATGTCACAAAGTGTTCACAGTTATTCCACAGCAGACTGTAGGGAACTGCTCCCATGAGTTTTTCAGCTCTTTTAGCGACTTCTTCATTGGGAAATACGTGATTCTTCATCATCTTATCCATACGGTTAACCAGTATCTTGGAGCCATACGCAAAGTTCTCCAATGTATCCACGCGCACCGTGGCACACTTGTACATGCAGCCAAGAATGAGTCTCTTGTTTGTGATGACAGAGCTGATGAGCTTCTCGTCGTTTGTAAGCACAAGGAGGATGTCAGGGATCAGGTGAGCGACTTTATTGTCACCTAAATAAATGCCGTAGTGGGTGAAAAGGGTTCTGGGGACCTCCAGCAGGTCTCCCCTTCGGAGGGGCGGTTGGGTGCGCTCTCGGTGTACGTGGCGCTCCCGGTCCTGGTCCGAATAGCTGGGGACAAAAAGTTTGAATTTGCAGAGAAGAGAGAGCTTCTCCACCAGGAATGTCAACAGCTGCAGCATCCTGAACGTTTTCTGGGAGAATATCCCAAAGTGCCTGAGTCAAATCTGCTTCTTATCCTCACTGGCACGAGGAGGAGTGAAAGCTCAGGGGGAATTCTGACGACACGATTGGCCACGAGAGACATTATGCACGTGCGCATGTTCCTTGAATATTTTCATTTTTTTCAGCAAAAGACAGACTTGGCTGTAAAGTTAAGACGTTTACTTTAGCACGTGTGCAGAATTAAGGCGACACACATGGATTATGTTTAATGCAACATGCGGAGTTTGAACATGGAAATTCAAAATATGAAAAAATATTTGAAAAGAAAATCAATCAGAGTCAATTTTCCGTCACGCATGTATAAGTAAAAAGTTGGTTCCAGCCATGTGAATGCTTTATTACGAAATTGTATGTACAGATATATGTGTTGGCTGTTTATTAAGACATTGATCAGTCCTGACCTGAGCTCAGTCAGGTTTTCATCCAGATTGTGGAACCACTGCACTCAAGTCTGTATGTGGATTCAGACAGCTGATTTCTCCCCTTCTGTCTTTTCAGCTGCATAACTATGTCTTGCTATGTATTTTCTGTTTTTACTTATTGTGTATATGTCTTTTTGTATCTAATGTGCTATTTACCTTTTATCCTTAAATATGTCCAAAATAAAGTTATAATAGTAATGAATGCTGGTTCACTGTCTGTTGTTCTGACTCCAGCCACTGGTCCTGAAGACCGTAGGCCACTTACTGCATATTATCTGTCCATCCATCTATTTTCTGTAACCTCTTATCCTCATCAGGGTCACAGTGATCTCAGCTGGCATTGGGTACACCCTGGACAAGTCTCCAGTTCATCAAAGGGCTGACGCACAGAGACAACCACAACAACCACTCACATTCACACCTACGGGCAATTTACAGTCGACCCATAAACCTGCATGTTTTTGGACTGGGAGGAAGTTGGGGTACTTGGAAAGAACCCACACAGATGCAAGGAGAACATGCCAACTCCATAGCATATCATATATGTTGCTATTATTTTCATTATCACTTTAAAAGACAAATGCAGTTACCTTAAGATGGTTTCAATAAAAAAAAATACTATAAATCTACATCAAAGATGCACTGATTGATATTATATTATTAATAAATCATTAATTATCAGCCAATTTTACAACTATCACAGCTATACAGAGCATTTAAGCATCTTTCAGTTTATTGTTTTTCATTTTAATGTTTTGATTCACTCTCACTGTTCTCATCACTTGGTTTTTCGGAGACAAAAAACTAAACTTACAAACTGTTCACCACCAAATGGCAGACAAAGTTATCAACTAGCTGATGACCATTTGGAGCATTTAGCAACTAAAGAGTCAGTTATTTCCCTCTGAGGTTGCGGTGGAGACCAAACCAGAGCTAAAAGGAGAGTGAATGACGACTTATATTAGTCAGGAAGACAAATTAGTGTCTTTTTACTGTCTGCTAGTGTGTGTATTGCAAATAAGCAACTGTATGCTAACATGTACAGTGTCATATGTATGTATACTGTGTTTACAGACTGTCATGCTGGCCTCAGTTGGCACCAGAAGATGAATTAACATTGTTTAATATCATGTACCATAAATGAAGAATGATAACATGTCTTCATTTCGATAAACTGATGAATGTGAGTCATTAAACTTAAATCATCTTAAAGGAAACTAATTTTCTCAGTTGTTGTTTGTTTTTTTATGAATTGATGTCTGGTTGAGGTGAAATTTCTTGCTTAATCTTAAACAGTAGAGAAAGAAATATTCACATTATTTACACGAGTATACAATCGAAGTACTAAAGTGCAAGCAAGTGTACATAATTACTTTTCACCACTGATATTTACAAGCTCAAAGCATGGGGTCAAAAATTAGGTTCATATTGGTTCATAACAAGTTGAAATGTTAGGCTACATATATATACACACATAAAAATATACATACAAATAAAAAGGTTTTGCTTTTACTTGTGTTATTTTACAGATCTGATGTTATTTCAACATGTTTTGTTGTAATTCTTTCCATCTTTTTTTTACCCTTCGTGTTTTGCAACAAATTTCTAATTAGAACATTAAGCTGATTACCCGCCAAACAATGGCAGGCTGTGTTGGATGGTCCGCATCTTCTCAGCGGTAACACAGGACTAGATAAAATGTTTCAGCATTCCTTTGACCAGATTACTGTAATCCTGTAGGTTTCAGTTACATACTCATCATATAACCCAGAAAAAAAACCTTGAGTAACACTTCAGCCTTTTTGAACTTGTGTCTTTTAAGTATTTCTTACATTAGCTGACCTTGATACTGTGAAATCCTTGCAACAGGGTCAAATAATTGCAGGTATTTAACGTATAGGTCAGTTGTTTTTTCAGACAGAGAAAAACAGGTTGATCCACAAAGCAGACAAACCCAATTTCTAAGGAGGTGTGTGTTTCAAGTCTTGAACTTCTAACCTGCAAAACCTGCAAGCAATGCACTTATATTCATTAATCTTGAGCAAAGAGAGTTTCATGCACTCACAGCTTATACTGCTCTATTTTCGCACCAAAACAAATAAATTATAAAACTTCAGAAACATTTGGCATTTACAAAAAAACTGGATTTATATTTCAGTCCCTTTGTGTCATGATCAGTGGAGGTATTCAGATTATTTACTGAAATTCAAAACAGAGTATATGAAATATAAATAGTTAAGTACCTTAAAATTGTACTAGTTAAAATTCATTTTAGTCACATCCAGTAAAAAAGGATGGCACTAATCAATGTGCTGTAATCAGTAATCACTACAAACAGCTGTCAAGCATCAACGTCAATAATTCTCAAGGTAAGAATAACATTAACCCTGTAAATCAAACATGCTCTACCTGATATATCTTTTTTTATTTATTGGATGATATTTAAACTTGACAGGTTGGAGACAGCACAAATGTAAACTGCATGAGTCAGTCAGGGTAATAAATTGTATGATGTGCCAAGAGCCAACAGATAGAGACAAGTATTAATATACTGCTAATAACATGTGGCTCATATCTTCAATTAAAGTGCAGCCGCAGGAACACATGAACACACGTCAAACTGGGTGCAAAGCAAACCCGAACATGCAGCCAAAGTACAATAAATCTATAAGACAGAGTAAATATTAAGTGTAACATATCCTGGTCAACTCGGTTGCATGGTAACACAATCATATCACATGAAAGATTTTTCTTGTTAGATGATGAACCTAAAGTCATACATGGCGTGTGTCAGCCTCATGTTTTCAACACTCAGCTGAGTCGACTTAACGTCTGTGACCATAGGTTGAACCCGTGATGGCATTATAACAAACCTTTGCCCTCTGTCCTGGAGAGATTTACACCATGGTCAAGCGGCTCCAGACTTATACTTTTGGCTAATGCGGGAAACTAAACAAGGCACTTTAAGGTTCTTGGTCATGCCATTTGTAAACTATGCAGACTTTGTTATTCAGTCTTGAAACTTAAGTAGATTAAGTTGATTACTACCGAACATATTTCCAATGTTTTCATGGCACCATGTTAGTATTGATTTACAGGGTAAACAATTTCATAAAGAAAACAAAAAACTTTACATAGTTTTTTGGTTGCTTTGCATCCTGATAAAGTACAAACAATGTTAGAACGTCAACCTGGAATCGGTGTCTGAATACATTTTAACATCCTGGACACAGTCTTCAGAGAGAGTGCGCATGTCTTTATGGCACTCAGAGAAAGAAAGAGACACTTTCCATCTGGTGTTGTAGCACAAAGAAGCCAGTTCAGCAAAAGTTCAGCACTGTTTAGGTTCATGGGCCTGACAGTTCATTCTCAGGTCAGTGAGGCTCTATATCCATCCGGGGTCTGTTTTTTTCCACATAATAAAACTAGGTCGCACAGGGAGGTAGTAAAGGTAAGATTTATCATCTAATGTCAACATGGGGCCCACAGATGAAACATTCTTCAGTCACATCTATCTGTACTTGTTTTAATGTAATAAAAAAAGGGCATGTTTGCCTGGAGCACCCTATGGAACATCCACTGGTTACCCATTATCAGCAACTGTACAGCATGCCAAATATTGAAGTGATAAGACCAGCATAAAGTGGCCTTGAACAATGTGTAATTGACTGCAAACAGTCTTTACTTTCCTTATCCATATAGCCTTACCTCACTTTCACACAGCAGTGCTGAACAATTTATACTGTGGAAGTGATAGATCCATTAACCCACTGACAGTTTAATCCACAGTAGACATTTCCATGTACAATATGGGCTAAAAAATAGTCACAAGAAAAAAAGGTGCATTTCAATGCTAAATGCTAAAAGCTAAATGTGACAGAGAGAAGAGGTGATTGGGCATTTTTACTGTTCCTGAGATGTGAAATGAGATATATTAAATGTGATACCACATTGATGTCTTTGAATATAACTCTAGCTAGATCTCATGTAAGTGCAATTTCTGGCTCTCTGTAAGTAAAATCATTAACAGCATGGTTCTGAAATCGATCTAAAATCCATCATATTGAAACCTGATTAGTGTTAAATGCCTGCAACCAAAAATAAGATGCCTGTCCAATAAGAGACCAAGTTCCTCCGATATACCCCACACCCCCCAGACAATTTGGACCAGACACCAAATAAATTATTTGTTGTCCAGCTGTTCAGTTTTCTAAATTGTATTTCCCATCATCAAAGTCTAAATTGTCTTGCCCATTTCCCAAATAAAAGGATTGTTGTGTTTTTATTGTTGAAACTTTCTGAATTTTATCGTAGAATCATCAGAAGCCTTTTTGAAAGCACTCATTCTTCATGCAGATTAGCACAGCATTCCTTATGAGATTATTCCAGACTGACTGAATGGGACTAAATGTTCATTTACACAAAAGGACTGATGAAAACACCTGAAAATATCACTTGATATATGCACCAGTCTTCACATCTGCCCTAACTTATAAATCCTACACTGGAGCAAAGAGAGTTTATACAACACTGAGGACATGTCTGTTCCTCTGCTCTCATCTATGGATCCATCTTGAGTATCCCAGCTCCACGCATGTGCTTCATACAAAATTAAGCCTGAGAAAAATGAAACGTGTTTTTACAGAAAAAAGCTGAAGCTGATTTCCCTGCAGATGGAAGCAAATGATTAACTCTTTTTGTGCCTGGAATACTACACGTAACACGTCCATGAGGAAGTTTTCAAGCACGATATTCTTCATGCAAAAACTTAACAAAAAAAAATAAAGAAAACCAGTGAGGAATTTGTCTTTATGTGTTTCAGTGTGCTTGTAAGTCAGATTTAGTTTCTTGGGGACATTTAAAATGTTGTCTTGTCAGACAGATCTCACAGAAAATGTCAAAGTTATAGTAAAGTTTCAAAAGTATTTGCCATTAGTCAAATTACATGTCTTCTCTTAACCCAATCTTCACTGCTGTGTTCTAAAGTATTTGATTTGAAGGTGTGTTTACTGGTTGTAAGGTCTGTATGTTTGGTTTATTGTGGTTCCACCCCCACTAGTGGTTTGACCTTGTACTGCAGCTAAATTTAAATTAATAAAAGAGTAAGAGTAAAGTTTGCAAAAAAATATAGTATTTCATTCCTAGATAAACTATCACAGTGTCCTGATAAAGCCTGGTTCCATAGCTCATAATATCTTAGTATACACATTTGAATGTTGTTGTGATGTTTAAACTGTTTAAGCAGTTTATCCCATAGAAGGGTCCAACTCATCAGCCATAGCTTTAGTGTTAGCAAGGAGCAATCGTAGTGGGTACTGTTACTATGGTAATCTGCAATTTAATATACAGTGCTTTGCACCTTGATTTAGACTAATATATTTGTATGGAAGCCTGAAAATGATGACAATATAGGAATAATACAAATAAAAAATAAAAATAAAGTTTTATTTTTTTTTTTTACAAAAGTTCTGAAATAGTGAATTGAACATTTTATAAATCAAAGTTGTGACTCACCTTGAATATTTATCCCATCAAAAGGACAACAGCTCATGTCAGTGACTTCCAAAGCTTTTCTTTCATCCTTGCAGAAATGGGCTTCCATATTTTCAAGATGTCTTATTGAGACATTGAGTCAGATTGACACGTGCCTACCAACTTAAAATGAGACATTTCATGGACATGTTGTGAAAACCAATTTGTGCATCCAGATTTTGTTGACACATCCTTATTGACAGCACGGTGATGTTAATATTTTACAGGGACAGGTTGAAATAAACACATTCAAGCATTTTCTGCAGCTGATGCACCCATCAGAAGGACGACATCATTTGTCAATGTCTGACAAAGCTGTATGGAAAAAAATAAAAACATTTTATGATTTTACATTGCGATGGTTGCAGGTTAGTTAGATTCATGCACAAAGGCAAGCTGGTTAATTTTAGGGAAACATTGTGATTTGGATTGACTACTTGGTTTAGGTAAGGTGACCATCATCATGGTTGAAATACTAATTACATTGTTAGGGCAATCATAGTCAAACAGAAGTCTCCTGTGTCACAGTCTGATGTTTTATTGACAAATCTCATTATCAGAATCACTTTATTGGCCAGGTGTGTGTACACACACTAGGAATTTGACTCCGGTTCACTTTGCTCTCAATTGTATTTTTGTTATTTGTTTTTCTTCTGAAGATTTTCTATATTTTGTCTCTCTTCCTGGCAGAGATGGGCGTCCGTATTTCTAAGATGGTTTACTGAGATGTTTTAACTGGCAATCAAAACGAGACATTCATTGACATGTTAAGTCAATAAAAATAATTTGTTCATCCAGACGTTTTTACCAACAACACAGTGATGTTAATATTTTACAGGGACATGTTGAAATGACATTTTGCCTTTAAATAATGACTCATGCAATTATCTCGGATTTCAGTGATGGTCTTATGATGAATAAGAATTGTAAATAAACTCTTCTTGTTGTTCCAGTTATAACTGGAATAATCCCAACTTGACTGCCAGTCCAATAAAAAAAAATAAAAAAAAATCGTATATCTGGTACAAAAGGTAATGATATACAAAGCTGAGTCAACATTTTTCTTGAACTTGCTTTGTCATTGTTCCTGACACAAACATGTAATTGTATAGTTTATAGTGTATAGTGTACATGTAGTACTTGTACTGTCACTTTATATTTTTCATATAGTTTCTAGTTGTATAAAACATTTTAATTTTAGTTGCTTTCTATTTTTTATATAGTTTTTGCATAAATGTTTAGCTAGATCGATCTATCTATCTATCTATCTATCTATCTATCTATCTATCTATCTCTGATAGCACACCTACAGTCAAATCTGGGAAATGACCACTCATGGATGTCTGAGTCACAGCTTTGTCCCAGCACACTGAGTGGGATGTTTGCATATGAACCTCTTATCAAACACTGAACTGAGGACCTTGCTCAGATAAATATTCCACAGAGTCCAGCAGCTCTTCATTCCGCAACAACACTGCAAGACTGCGACTGGTGAACAGAGCAACATGGCTCCATCACTTCTTGCTACAGCAGGAGGACTTCTGTTACTTTTCTCCTTTTCATCAGCAGTAAGTTACTGAATTCAGATCTTTTTACTGATGCAGTTTCTTTGAAAACAAAAATCTAAATTGTCTTTTTTTTGTGTGTGTGTGTAGCAAACCAGAGGAGACAGCATTATATCATCATGCAATCCAAATGACGGCTTTGTAAGTAGATAGTTACAAATCATACGCTTATATATTTTTTACTATGTGGCTTGTATATATCCATGAGCACACCATCATCAATGTTTTTCACTTGTCCTATCTGTGTACAGGGAAGGTATTGTCCAACTACATGTGGAGTGGCTGATTACATGATTCGATACAAGCCAGGTGTAACCAGGGAGTTAGACGATTTGGTACAGGCACTTGAAACAATTGCCAATTTGACCCAAGAAGCTGAAGAAACAGTTGTCTACATGAAAGATTCTACTACTTCAGCTCAGAAGAGTGTGCCTCAAGGTAACACACTCAGCTCATTGTCATTAAATATCGTCTTCATACAACTACATTTCAGTCCCCCTATTAATCTGATTAGATCATTTTGTCTCCAACAGTTATTAACCTATTTTAGATCTGTAAATCACTTTTTGTGACTGAGCCGCAATCTGCTGTTGATGTATTTCTAGTATTGTTTAACTGCGGTGAATGTTTTGAAACTGTGTTGAGGTCACTACTGACACAGACTTTTTATTTCAGACTCATACATCAAAAAGTCATCGAGTATTCTGGATGAAGTCGTTCGATTTGAAAAGACCATCGTCGCACAGGAACAGCAAATATCGTAAGTTACCATTAGAACTGAAATTATACTGTATGAAACCTCCATACCAACATATTTTCTCAAGGATTGTAAATTAAACACAATTTTGAGCCACTGAAGTATTTTATTTCTTTTCCACTGAATTTTCTAAAGACATATTGTACCTTTTATAATCCAATCCTTTTATTTGATAGTAACAGCTTTTTATTTATTTATTTATTTATTTTTTACAATATATGAATATCTCATTATTACAGTTATTATTATGCATTGTTATATGTAAAATATGCTCCACTTCTGCCAGTTGTAAACCTATAACGGCATCAGTAATTATAATCAAATTATATAATATATTGTATAATATAGAAAATACTTTTGTACTTTTACTATTGCTGCTGTACATCTGCCAACCACCCACAAGAACTTCAGGTCAATGCATAGCAACCCTCCTCGCCCACACAGTCAGGACTGAACACAGATCAAGGGGTGACTTGCCACCCACTCCTCTTTGCCCTGTAGACATTGGAGCTCTTATTATTCCTCACATTTAAAAAAAAGAAAAACACTCAAATTTAATCATGTTTTATCTCTTGCTATTTATTTTTCCTTTGTTCTTGTCCCATCTATTTTGTAAAAAAATATCTTTGAGCTTTATTGTTTTGTACTTCGTACAGCTCATATTTGTATCCCTCTTTCCAGTGAACTTCAGAGTTTAATCCAGACCAACGAGTTGAATATGGTAAACTTGAAGAAAGTCTCCAGTTACCTGCAGCAGAAATGCAGTCAGCCCTGCAAAGAAGAAGTTGAAGTCGAGCCCACCACAGGAACAGGTAACAGCAACAAAAATCAATTCATTGACCCTTAGGCCATTCCCATTTCACAAGAAGTTTCTCAATCATGCCTCATCTGAACAGCATTTGTCCTTGCTCAGTGTTTAGTCACAGACTAAAATCAATATAGTGGATCATTGCAAAGTAAACAGATTTGTACTAGATGTGGTTTGCTGTGACCTCATTTCAAAGTTATTTCTAAACTTTATATGTAAAGGAAATGTGGATTTGATAGATTTTTTTAATTGATTCACAATAAACAGAAACAGTCTGGAGTGAACCATGCAGTCTTTTAAGTTTTAAGTTTATGTAATGTATTTAATAATACTGAACTTTTCCTTTTTCTTCTTCCCTTTTTTCATCAGACTGCCAGGATGTTGCAACCAAAGGTGCCACCAAGAGCGGTCTTTACTATATCAAGCCAGCCAAAGCCACAGAGCAGTTTCTGGTCTATTGTGAGATTGATAACTTTGGACGTGGCTTCACAGTAATACAGAGGGTACGCTTTACTATTTTTTTCTGTCACAGTTAAAGAAAATGGCTCCTTACTGACTTCATCTGGCACTGGATGATTTCTATACTTTATTTTATCCAAGAAACAGAGCAGTGTGAAATGTGCCAATTCTGAAAACAAACAGCCAATAATAATGATTAGAGATTGTGTGAAAATTACACAGTATACAATATTATTCTGTATATATGAAATGTATGGTGTCTGGTCAATTAATGCATTTGACAAAATACAGTGAGATTAAGTGTAAGACAGTCCCCTATCCCATTTTCCCACCCCCATCACTCCACTGATAGTTTAAGATTTTGTGAAATGTTTTGTTGACTAATTATAGAAACTGGAGTAAAAATAAAAAAACTTTTTTGTGTCCACAGAGACGTGACGGCAGTGTGGACTTCCACAAGGACTGGATCCAGTACAAGAACGGCTTTGGTTATCTCTCACCAGATGACACCACAGAGTACTGGCTTGGTAACGAGAAGATACATCTGCTGACTGCCAGCACATCAATGCCAATTGTGCTGAGGATAGAGCTTGTTGACTGGGATGGCAACAAAAGGCACGTACACACACACACACACATACAGATGATAACAGATTATGAAAGAGGAGAGTAAAGTGACTCACTGACAATGCAAATATGACCCTAAAGATGAGATTTACTTTGAAATAGAAAAAAAATGGTTTCCAAAAACAAACATTAATCCTCTCTGTTGGCTTCCACCCTACAGGTATGCCGACTACAACATGTTCAGACTTGGATCAGAGGCCGACATGTACCGTCTAACATACGGCTTCTACTTTGGTGGTGATGCTGGAGATGCTTTCGATGGCTTTGACTTTGGTGATGATCCCAGTGACAAGTTCTACACGTCTCACAATGGCATACAGTTCAGTACCTTCGACAAGGACAATGACAAGTATGATGGCAACTGTGCTAAACAAGACGGCTCTGGCTGGTGGATGAACAGATGTCATGCAGCGCATTTGAACGGCAAATACTACCAGGGTAAGACCACATGGCTTGGTGTTCATTTGCACGATCTGCTGACAGTTGTGTTTATATTAATAAATCAGCAACCACAATGACAAAATTGTCATCCAAACACATACATGAGTAAAATTTAATGTCCACTCTAATCTGTCTGTGGTCTCTTCATCTAGGTGGCAGGTACACAGAAAAGGATGCAGGTGAATTTGGCTTTGACAATGGCATTATTTGGGTCACATGGCACAACCGCTGGTATTCCCTGAAAGAGACCACCATGAAGATCATTCCCCTCAGTCGCATCACTGCCGGTGGACAGCAATCTGGTCATAAGAATTTTGGCGGACTTGGGGATTCTTAAAAAGTAGACTCATATGCTTGTGATCTGTTTAGGCTGCAGATAACATGTTTAGCACAACAAAAACCAACCTTAAATGAAGAGTAGTTCTCCATGGAAAGTTCCTGACATTCTGATGTGTCTCGGGGTGTCACGTTTTCCTTTTCCTCTTCAGTGTTAAGCACTAAATAAATGTCTTTTCTTAGCCAAGCCATGGTTTGTCATTACTTTTACATAATATTTCACTAGTTTAGCTGACACTTTCACACAAAGCAACCCACAATAAGTGCATTCAATCATGTGGATACACCCCAAAAACAGAAGGAATCAAATGAGTACATCAATTCCAGTGTTGAATTGCTTCAAGTGCTACATTTATCCTACAACAATAAAACATTATTGCTCGTTCTGCTGTATTGTTGAGCCAGTTACAATAGTCTAGCCAGGGCAAAAGCCTGGACCAGAACCTGCATCCTCCTCTGAGTGATGAAGGGATGTGTCCTCCTCATCTTATGGAAAATGAATCTGCAGGAGCATGTTGTCGCAGCGATGTTAGCCATGAAGGACAGTTAGTTGTCCAGTGTCACACTGATATCAGTGTGATATTCCCTGGAAGCTCGTCAAGGTAACTTCATTGGACAGTCTTAGTTTGAACTGAATGGCTGCCTGCCTAGATGTCAACACAGTTAAGTCCAGATGGCAAGCACCTGTCTTGGAAAGCAATGTAAAGATGAGACAAAAGACCTCATAAAAATACATTTATTTTACATGTCAATATCTCATATGGCTCATAACCAACTGAGGTGAATGACTATGGTAGGGAAAGATCATTTGCAACAGGAATTTGAAACAATTGCCAATTTGACCCAACCATCCACAACCTTAGGTCAATACACAGCAACCCTCCTCACCCACACAGTCAGGACAGAACACAGATCAAAAGGTGATTTTACACCCACTCCTTTTTGCCGTCTGGACATGTAAACTCAGACTTATTCCTTACATTTACATTTGTCATGTTCTTCCTATTCTTTTTTTTTTGTAAAATATCTTACTGAATCAAAAACACAGAGACATAAATTGCTTAGGCTACAGCTCATATTTCTATCTCTCTTTGTAGTGAATTTCAGACTTTAATTTCTTCCAACGAGAGGAGAATAGCAGATTTGAAACAACTCTCCATTTAGCTGAGTCAAACAGATGCAAAAAAAAAAAACACTTCATTGATCTTCAGGTCATTCCCATTTCACAAGAAGTTTCTCAATCATGTCTCATCTGAACATTTGTCCTTGTTCAACGTTTAGTTAAAGACTAAAATCAATATGGTGCATCAATGCAAAGTAAACAGACGGGTGGATATAATTATTAATTTAATATCCACCTAAACTAAATAAAATGACCTAAACCAACTACAGTAAAATACTACTACTACTACTACTACTACTACTACTACTACTACTACTACTAATAATAATAATAATAATAATAAATGAGAGTCTTTTACGTTGTACATTGTGCCACCACCAAGCTTTGAATGTAGCTTCACAGTCTTCATCTTGTACTCATGGATCCTAAACATTGTTCTTTCAAAGTATTCAGAATACTCAGAACCAGCTTAAAATGTGCCAATCCTGAAAGCAAACTACAGATGATAATGGAATAATTTGTCTACTATGTTTATGTTTTGTCTAGGTTAACTTTTTCCTTCTGTTCTTCGTGTTGTTGTTTTGAGCACTAAATAAATGTATTTTGTCAACCAAACATGGTTTGTCATTACTTCAGTATCATTATCATTACATGGTTTGTCGTTGGACAGTTTTAGTTATAAGACAAAAGCACCCTGTGTAAAGAAATAATCAAGAATGAATCTGAATTGACATGTGACAATGTTTTGTCATAGTATACTGAGTCATTGAAGGTTTGAATTATAATCATTAATATAATCATAACTGTAAATACCTTTTTCACTGTTTTCATGTTCTTATGCTGTCTATAGTATATAGTCAATACAGGACCTATGATTTGGATTTCGTAACGATGTTCTAGGTTTTTGCATTTGCTTTGTAAGAGAGAAGAATGAAATTCTTACTTTGCAAGTCCTGCCAGCAACATCAGACATCAATTTAACACCACAGAAGGCATAAAACATAAATAACAGAAGTGCAAGAAAAATATTTGTGCAGTACATGTACAGTACATAGAAGTGCAAGAGTATACTGTATATTTGTCATGACAGCAAAATCTGCAGAGGTAAGTAGAGGTTTGTGTCAGTGCCCATTTTTATCTGTTGCTTGTGTTTATCTATTCACAAATAGGTTATGTTGGGGGTGGCTGATGTTGCCCTCCTATTAACCTGGGTTTAACATGAACTGCTTTTTAATTTACAAAAATATTACAAAGTAAAATTGTAATTGTAATTAATATATTGCAATACTGAACTGGTCAATGATCCCCCCTAACTTTTGTAGATGTATTGCTTAAAATGAAGCGCTATCTCTTTATTCCTTTTAGTTGTTGTGAAAAATAAAAGAAAGAAGGTTTCACCTTAATGTGCTACATGTTTTAATCCTCAGATATATGTTTTTTAAACACTGACTTTAATGTATTTGTGCTACAGATTACTCATGCAATGAGAATTTCTTTTTACTTTTCCTACTAAAACCTCAAGGTTACAGTTTGTAGCTCTAACTAGACAGGTTTTTTATAGAAACTTGACCTATGTTCACTTTTCTGAATTACAGTTTTAGTTGCAATAACATCTAAATGCAGGAATGATGACACATTTTCAGAATCTTCTATTATAATCTTATATAGTATTCTTATCAGAATGTCACAGTTGCCATGTTTATTTTGATCTACATTTGGACTGTTAATCTACTTTACATAGTGTACTAATAGTGCTTACACTTGTGTATCATCATACTCAGCTTGATAACCTGTTCAAATTCCATCTGCCTCATCATCAATGGTTGTGCCAAATAACAAATGCCATTGTATCGACTTATATTGGGGATAATTGTGCAAAAGAATGAAGCATCCACTTCATTCTTCAAAGTCCCTAAAGTCAAAAAGCTTTCTCACAATAATTAACCAACAGTGAATCTTGCAAGTAGACATTTTGTCCTAAACAGGATTGTGTACAACATGGCAGCCCATGATTGTTTGGTTATTGCCTGCTTTGCCACAACATGGCAGCCCACGCTTAGTGATAAATATTTTTGGCTTGGATGGATTAGATAACCATTAATTCCTGTACTTTGGTAGGCAAACATGCCCTGTTACATAAGGCAGGAGTACTAAACTTTGGCCTCTCTCACTGCAAATTACATTCATTATAGTAGAGTGACAATTATTATCAGTGAACACATTAGCTATCTTATGCAAAAGGACAAAGGTAGGTTTAAAACATTTTTTCGGTATAATCTACACAAGCAGAAATCAGGTGCAGGTCTTTTTATTTTATTTTATTAAATTTAGTTTAATTCCTTAATTCCAATTCCCATCCCAAATACAAAAACAAACTTTGGACAAATTAACTGATGACATTGTTTAGGTTCGGGGTTTCTGAGGTCATACATATTGTTTTGTTTTGTTTAACAATGCAACTATCAGAGAAAGACTGGGCAAGTTGGAAGACCTATTTATAGAATAAGTATATTACATTATTACATACCTGCATAGAAAATGCATGTAAAGGCATTGTCATATAAATATATATAGATTAAACCATTGGATCTACAGTCAAAACATTTCCACAGGTACTAGAGAGGCTACAGTTATGACTACAAGACAGTGATGGACATAATATAACAGACGTGTGCTATTCTTTTAATAGGTTTTCTGTCACTTCACAATAGTTATAACCTGGATTTTTTATTATTTTTTAGACTAAACATATTCCTTCAGACACTGATACGTTTCACTCGAACTTGGACTGGGCAGCATCATTAACATTTTAATTAAACTAAATTAGATTGCATTAATTAATACGGATTCTTCCCAGTATTAAAAGATATATGATTATATGACAGATATATTACATGTCAAATGTAGCAGTGGCCAATATAATGAAATGTATCTGCTGATCTGATTGATTTACCAAAACCTGATCAGTTCATTTTTGATATATGCCATTATTGTCATATTAAGTTGCCAAAAGAAGAAGATTTTATTCATTCAGTTGAATGTCACATTGTTTTGTTTTGTAGCAAAATGCTGATGAGACAGAGATATTGATCATAGGTCAAGTTTGTCCAAATAATCAAATATCAGCAACTCTGTGGTTCAGTCCAGACCAGTTCAGTCTTACACGCCTTCATGATTGGTGTATTTAGGCTTTAATCTTATCATTTTATCTTTTCCAGTTTCACTTTTATTATCTGCCTTATAAAGCACAGTGCCACACAAATCATCTTAATTATTACCATGATAATTATTCATATTATCACCCACATATGAAATTAAACCTTCATTGCACAACATGACACTTGTCAGACATATTGGCATTATGTAGAAAAAGACTCTTGGGGTAATTTAGATCTATTAATTAAGCTCTATTTTCTCTCTTCTAATTTTTGTAGAGATCGAAAATCTTTCCATAAGAACTTTGTTTTTTTACTGCATAATATCAACTTCGACCCCAAAACTTCACTGTTAGCCGAGCTCTAGTAAAATCACTGCATGACAAAATTATACAGTACATGAGTACAATCCCTCAATTTCAAATAT
Organism: Larimichthys crocea; assembly: GCF_000972845.2. Taxonomy (NCBI): domain Eukaryota; kingdom Metazoa; phylum Chordata; class Actinopteri; family Sciaenidae; genus Larimichthys; species Larimichthys crocea. The sequence goes on along the minus strand of NC_040020.1, from coordinate 26,627,424 downwards.
CTGTTTCAGATGTGGCACTGCTGAGGGTACCGTGTTACACTGCACGTGGCAATGTGCTAAAGTAACATGGAAAATACAACAAACTTGAATTTGTTGTATTTTGAGTTCCAGGAAATTTATTGACATAGCTCTTACTGTTTCCAGAAAATGCATCACACTAACCTGGAAATCAGACTCCCCCGTTTCCATATCAAAAAGGATATCAGAAATGATGACCTGTTTACCTTTGGAGAAGATTACATGTGTTGTAAGAAATAGATATGACACCTTTTTAGGATCTGGCAACCTTTTATTGAGTATATTGGAACATTGCCCCTACCAGCTATAGACTCTCTGTAAACCTTGAACTGGTTCAATATAAACGGATAATAACGTCCAGTATTATTTAAGATTAAGAGTTTATTTTTTATTTTTTTATTTATTATTATTATTATTTTACAATTTTATAACAATTCTATTACATTTACATTTTACATTTACATTGCATTTAGCAGACGCTTTTATCCAAAACAACTTACAGAGGAGGACATAAGCTGAGAAAGGTGTAAAGGAGCACAGAGTAGTTGTTAGTTTTGTTAGTTTTGTTAGGCATGTTATCCTTACTAGCATTTATTTGTTTGTAACTATCTGTATCTATGTTACTTTGTCTGTGGGAATGAGTCAAAATAAAGTATTAAAAAAATATAAAAGGTTGAATCATTTTTGTGGGGATGTTAAACCTTCATTGCACAACATGAGTCTAGCAGACTGTTGGTGTGTTAAACACAACAATCAGATATAAAATAAAAAGATAAAAAATAAAAACTAAAGTAAATTAGTTTGGCGTGTTTTGTTTTTGCATGTTGACTTCCGGGCCGACAGGTGGCGCTGACAAACTCCTGCTGTTCTTGTTTACATCCGGGTCGTATAACGTGTGTCGGTGTGTGCTGGTGATGGTCTTATTTTTGTGATTGTGATTATATTTCTCCTATTTTCAGCCTGTAATCGCTTTTTAAAAAAGTTCTTTCCTTAAAGGCGGCGTTTCATCCGTGTTTCCACCGGCACGATGACGGAGGTAAGCCGAGCTCCGAGCTCTCTGTTGGGGCTTCTTCTTCTCTCCCGCTCCGGCGTCCACCACGTCGGGCCCGGCTAATTCCTGGATCACGTTGATGTTTACGACACGATTTCTTGTCTGCATAACTTCAATTTAACATTTACACGTTTCAGTGTGTGTGCTGGTTAGATATAATATACTTTAATTCTTCTACAGGATGTCCAGAAACACTCAGTCCACACTCTGGTCTTCAGGTCTCTCAAAAGGACTCATGATATGTTTGTGTCCGATCATGCCAAGTCCGTCTCCATGGACGACGAAAGGTAATTTGGCCACATTAATGTTACCTGTTTAAGACTTTTAACTTTATTTCTTTGTTTTTACAAGTGCATTAAATAATTCACAAGTCTTTAAACCTTTCCACCGTCTCTAGTGTTAGTCTGGTCCAGTTTTTGTGTGATAAATACAGAGAAAATGAACTTTATTTCTGTTTTCCTGGCGTCTCACAGTTCATTTGGATGGACATAATTATGTTCTTTAACTTAAAGTTGCGTAATAAAGAGAGAAATTAACTTTAAATGAAATAAAACCAATTATTTATCACTACCTCTGAAGCTCTCCTCAGTCTTTCATGGACATAAATGTTTATTTTTTTATTGTAATTTTCCACTTTTTAAAATTAAATCATAGAGATATTGGCCATAGGTCAAGATTGTGCAAATACAGTCCTGGTTCACTGTTTCATTTAATAACTCAACATGCAGAAACATTTTTTTTTATCAAAGCCTCACCGTAGATGTAACTCTAACGGTTCAATCCTGCTTTTATTATCTCAGATCATTTCAGGGATCAGATCTTTTCTGTCTGCTAAACAGCTGCATTATTATAATTTCTTGCTTTCCTGTCTCCTGCTCATTCAAAACTAGAAGATTATTAACAAAGAAACATGATCCCGTCATTGATTCTGGCTTCCTTACACTGTACCAGTTGCCTATGATGATTAAAAGATTTTATTAATTACTTTATAAAGCTCTGAGAGGCCATGCCCTCAGCGCACTGTGTCCCTTCTCGCTCCCTGAGATCCTTAAATGCGATGGTTATTCCTCGTTTTAGTTTTAACACAAAGGATTTTCATTTCTGACGTTGGACGAACAGGGCTGAAAACTCTGTGCTGTCTTTTAAGTCACCTTTAAAAACACACTTTCTTAAAAGGGTCTTTACTTGATTCCATTTATATTTTGTAAAACTCAAAACATGAAACTCTGACGGCCAATATTGGACCGACATATCACCGACATATTGGCATAATGTAGAAAAAGACTCTTGGGGTAATTTAGATCTATTAATTAAGCTCTATTTTCTAAGATCGAAAATCTTTCCATCAGAACTTTTACTGCCTAACATCAACTTCGACACCAAAACTTCACTGTTACCCGAGCTCTAGTAAAATCACTGCATGACAAAATTATACAGTACATGAGCAGATTGAGCACACGCTGTAGGTGAAAAATGATGCACCGCTGTCTCTTGTATTTCCAGCTTCAAGCTAAAGATGGGTGTGAAACTAAAAGCGGACTATGGTGCAGTTTTACACATGCCTGTCCTGAAGGAAGGGAAAGACCGAGTCTCACAGCTTCCTGGCAGCTTGCATGGCCACCAGAGCTACACACAGCCAGGTGAGGATGAAACAAACACTGCACGTTAGCCTCAGTATGATTATAAACTGCTTTGTAACTTATTTTCTTGTTGTTTTTTGTGAACGTTGAATCATTTTTGTCTTTCAGGGGATGTCCCAGAATACCTAATCACTGGCACACATGCTTATCCCTCTGGACCTGGTAAGTACTATGCTATTAATCGAGTCCAGCTGCACTATTGTAAATGTTCTGGGCACATTCAGTAAACTGCATCAGCTTTATTTGAGTGTTTATACAAGTGTTTTCTGGTCGACAGGAGTAGCATTGACTGCTGACACAAAGATACACAGGAATCCAAGTGAGGGAGGAGTCCACTCCATGGCGCTGGCTTTGCCACCCTCACAAGCCAGGTAAAAAAAAAAAAATCATCCGCTCCACAGTGTGTAAGTTGAGTAAGCTGCTGGTACAACGATATTCACATTGTTGTATATTAGGCAGGAGGCGAGCCGCACTGCTGCTGGCGTCGCTGACATCCATCGACACGCGGGAGGAGCAGAGAGATCTCACCCTCCGTCGACTGCTGTGGTAGGTTTGCAGTGTATTCCCACATTGTCTTCATGTGATAATGTTCCAAGGGCTGATAACAAATGTGTTTTTATTTTAGTCACTACTGGAGGGAGGCGGCACCAGAAATTCTTCGCTCATGAGGAAAGCACCAACCATGCCTAAACCCCAGTGGCATCCACCATGGAAACTGTTTCGGGTAACTGCAAATGTTTTGTTTGTTTTGATGCCAAAGTGAGGTCTACATCTGGGATGTGTCTTCCGTGTTATTAACATTAGTATGTTTTATCTGACAGGTCATCAGTGGTCACCTGGGCTGGGTGAGGTCCATCGCTGTGGAGCCTGGGAATCAGTGGTTTGTCACAGGGTCTGCTGATAGAACCATAAAGGTGATTTAAAGCTGACTCCCCTTTTTTTGATTATTTATTTAGTTTTATCCTTCTAACGTCTTGATATCTTGAGATCTTGTATAAGAATAATACAATTTAAATATGAGCATGAAGGCTTTTTTTTGACCTTTTGAAACAGCAGTTTGACAAAATCATTTTATTTCAGGGTCTATTTTCTATCTGTAAGTGAGTTTATGCGTACCAGAATGGATGATAACGGAATTAGTACACTCTGCTGTTAACAGTCACACATCATACATTTTCGTTCGGACCCGCAGGCAGTATCAAAGCACTTTATTCAGTATCTACAGCTGCAGATTTTCTAATAATGTCGCCTCAAGATGGCTCTCTGGAGACACTATTTCTGGAAATGATCTATAATTCTCACAGTATGACCAGAAGGCTGATTTGTTTTGACAGATTTGGGACCTGGCCAGTGGGAAACTGAAACTCTCCCTGACTGGACACATCAGTACGGTGCGTGGCGTGGCGGTCAGCAGCCGCAGCCCCTACCTGTTCTCCTGTGGAGAAGACAAGCAAGTCAAGTGTTGGGATCTGGAGTACAACAAGGTATGACATTGTAATGTGATTGTAATGTTACTTTAAAAAAAAAATGTATGGAGCTTACATGACTTGATTTCTGTGTTTCAGGTCATCAGGCACTACCATGGACATCTTAGTGCTGTGTACGATTTAGACTTGCATCCAACTATTGACGTGCTGGTGACGTGCAGCAGAGACGCCACAGCCAGGGTAAGCTCGGTCTGATCCTGGCCATTACCTTCTGTGGTTTGCATTCATTTTTTTTTATCTTGGTCACGCTGCAGCCACCAATCAAACCCTCCACAATCAGGCTGAAATATCTATGAGTCTACCTGTCGTGTTCTGGCTTTGTTTGTTTCATGTACCCAGCTTCTAAATCTCATAGCCACACACTGTTGCACCACCCTGCTACGATTCGCTGCAGTGCCTGATCCTGTCTGGATATCAGATCTTCATCTGTCATCGTATACCTGTGCAGCTCTTGTTGAACAATGGAACCGAAGTTAAATAATGAACAACATACTTGTTCTGTTCTGAATTAAAGAGAGTTTCATTTTCACTTGGTGTAATTTTCTGTGGTGTGCTCAGGTTACCCCACTTAGAGGGACTGCACCTCCATAAAGGGACTTTAGTCTAATATGTTTTAAATTATGTATAAGTAGTTATCATTAATTAAACTGATTTCTTCTCTGTCCGTGCAGGTTTGGGACATCAGGACAAAAGCTAACGTGCACACACTAACCGGCCACACCAACACTGTGGCCACAGTGAGATGTCAGGCTGCAGAACCACAAGTCATCACAGGTAAAGACTCAGATTATTTCTATCACCGTTAAGTGTTAAAGTTGTAGCTGTTTCGTTGGCCTTTAAACTTTAAATCTTCTCACAGGCAGCCACGATTCGACCATCAGGCTGTGGGATCTGATCGCTGGGAAAACCAGAGCGACTCTGACGAACCACAAGAAATCTGTCCGAACTATTGTGCTGCACCCCCGACAGTGAGTCACCAAGTCTTAAAGTGTAGTTAGTGTTGAATGTAGTGCTGAAATTCTTAGTGGGTTAATAGACGACAACAGTTATTTATCAAGTAAATATGCTAAACATTAGCTGGCATCCATCTTTTTTAAGGATTTGTTGCTTCTCTCAGTTTTGTATCAATAAATCAGGTTTGAATTTTTCAAACTTTGTCTGCAGCTGTAAAAACTTTTGAACAACTCAGATTAAAAGGAAAGAGTAAAATTAGAAATGTAACCAACAAAACAATAATATAATATAATAATACACCAGTTCTGCCAACATAAAAATAGACTAAAGTTAGATTATGTTTATAATATGTTTAACATTACTCCCTGTGTTTTACAGATACACGTTTGCCTCCGGTTCTGCTGATAACATTAAGCAGTGGATGTTCCCAGACGGCAACTTCATCCAGAACCTGTCGGGCCACAACGCCATCATCAACACTCTGGCGGTTAACTCTGATGGCGTGTTGGTGTCTGGAGGTATTCCTAACGAGCGGCACAAGCTTTTAATTCTTAATAACTCACTCAGCGATACAGTATTGGAGTAGAAACGCAATGATGCTCAGAGTCTTGATTCCTCATACACACGTTTTTGTTCACTCTGTAGCCGACAATGGAACCATCCACATGTGGGATTGGAGGACAGGCTACAACTTCCAGCGGATTCATGCAGCTGTGCAGCCCGGATCTCTGGACAGCGAGTCGGGCATCTTTGCTTGCATGTTCGACCACTCCGAAAGCAGACTGATCACCGCAGAGGCCGACAAGACCATCAAAGTATACAAAGAGGACGACACGGCTGTACGTTTTGTTACATTTAAAGCCAGTTCAGATTTTAATGTTAACTCCCAGGCAGCAGATAAATCATTTGACAATCTTCTTTTCTTTCCTGCAGACGGAAGAAAGCCATCCGATCAACTGGAAACCAGAAATCCTCAAGAGAAAGAGATTCTAATGATTTTTCTTATTTAATTTTTTTTTTATTTGTTGCTCTTGTCACAGTAACAGTTTTATTTCTACCAAACCTCCTGTTGTAGATACACCCATCAAGTTTTGCTTTCTACTACTACTTCTTTAATAACTAATGTGTCTTTGAGAGAAGTGACCACATCCTGATTTAAAGTTCAGTTTATTCTAAGAACCATTTGCAGTCTTCATTGTATGACGTTAGTCCGATCAAGCGGCCACTTTGGACTGCCAGGTAGCTCCCCGAGTGTTTGTTCTTAATGACGACGGCTCTCTGATGGCTTCGGTCCGACTGGTCCACCAACAGCAGCCACTCTTCACACACAGACGGGCTGGCCTCAGAGTGGACCTGGTTCCAGCTGGCATCAAAACCTGCAGAGACACAGACGATGTGATGAAAAATTATTTGGAAAAAAAAAAGTTTTGTATTGATTCAACAGAATAGCTGGTTGTACAGACATGGAAACAAACATTGCGCTTTTTTTTTTCTGGCTTGCAATGTGAAGTTTATTTTGCTCCATTTAATAAAGGCCACATTTTTCACATATTTGCTGTTTCTCTGTTTGGTCTACTTACCGAGATATCTGTGGGTGACAACATTCCTGTAGTATTTACAGCCGTTACCCTTTATCTCCTCCCAGTAACAATAATCTCCAGATGTCTCACTGAGCGCCACTGTGTTTCTGCTGTCGGTCAGGTTGGTTAGCTCCTCGCCTATAAAAACGTGATGTTGCATTATATACACATTTTTAATTGCACAGTTAAGTTTTAATCTGTAAGTCTCAGATCAAAGGATTCATTCTAGTTGTCAAAAATACCCAAGCAGTTAGAAAATAACAAGAATATATATATATATTTACTGTTAAATTTACACTTGTACATGTACTGTATATATTCGCTATATACTGTATATCCATATTGTTGTGGAGAAATTGCTGAAGTCAATGGTGAGGAAGAAAATGTTTAGGAGCCTCTGGTGTCTTATGCAGTATTATTTATTGACGCTTGGCCAAGGAGAATTAGAGACACTCAAAGTTCATCAGAAGTCCCTGAGTCGGTCTCACATCCTGGTGGATAGACTTTAAACCCAAAGATAACGCCCAAAGACTTTATGCCCAGAATTAGTCAAAGAGAATGTCTTTACTCATGAGGTGTTACTGTCAACAGATTCTAGTCTGGAGACACAGATGTCTGTTTATGCAGACTGGAATGTCAACGGCAAGCTATCTATTATGACTAGGAAGGCAGCAATAGGTCTCTTCGACCCTGGCCACCACAGTGTTGAGATATGGTGACACTTAGTCAAAGACAAACAATGAATACTGCCGAGGACCTCAAGGCCCACACATGACCTTGTGTAACCTAAGGATAGACAATTGCATAACACATATCTACCTGACTCATGGATGTAGAGCTTTGAGAGAGCATGACAAAACCCTCGGCCCGGTTTCTTCTTCAGACAGGGTTTTGATGCTTCTGGCTGATCCACCACATCACTTGGAGGTTCTTCAACAGTCAGGAGGTGACCAGCGTTAAACATGATCTCCTCCTCCAGAGACCTGATACACAGCTCAAAGTGCTCCTCATCATTTCCTGCATTTCTAGGAGATCATTGACAGCAGATGTAAAAATGTTAAATCGGTGTTAAGTGGGTACATTTTACAGTCTGTAAAATACAATTTAAGTTGGCCACAGCATTCTTTCTCAATGAAACACATCGACAGACGGATTACACTCTTCTGAGAGGATGGGCTGGTTTTAAAAATGAGCCACATGCTCACCTGAAGTCCACCCACAGCAGCCCTGCAGTGATCAGTCCCAGCCACTCACTGGCCTCCCAGTTGTTGGCCAACATGACCGGCACCATGATGACCTCCCTGGTGTCTGCATAGTTGAGCTCTTTCTTACAGTTGCGGGACGCCTGGTACGCCGGAGTCATGAAGGGACAAATCACCACAGCGTCCTCCACACCTGCAGCCATCCTGAAAACACACACAGCATCAACTATATATTTATCCTATCATTGATTCTTATAGAAGTTTAAGAACATTCCTCTGTACTCACGAGTCGTTTATGTTCCCTGCCACCCCTCCTTCGATATCCATCCACACTGGTAGGCCATCATCTTTGAGGCGGTCGTATATCTTTTTCACAAGAGCCTGGTCATCCCACTGGTACGAGAGCATAATATGAGCTGGCATTTCTTCTTCTCTTCACCAAAAATCTGTGAGAAATCCTGTGTGAAGCTTCTGTGCTGGAGTTTTTAAAAAAAAATACAGTTTGTGTATTAAGTTGTTGAATAAAGAGACCCAGACAAAGGGAGGCTCAGTAACTATGCCGCTTGTTTACTCAGGTATGAAGCTCGGGTTACATCTGTTGCTTGGTTACAGTGCTCTGCAAGCACCTAAGGGAGGATGCATGATGGATAAGTCCTGGAGGACTGCACTATGGTAGTCAAGGTGTTTATCGAGCTACAGTATGTGAACAGAGAATGAAACATTAAAGGCTTCATACAGTTTCTCATGTATTGGGGTAGGCATAATTGGTGCTGTGAAAAATGCACTGAAAAGGTTTTAAATTGATGTTTGAGTTCTGTGAACTGGTCAATGCAATCCTCAGGATATTTTCTATTTATTCACATGTACATGTACAGAACTGAATATCTTCCACTTTGTTGTTATCTTAAGATTACTATCATATCTAATAATATATAAAATAATGTTATTTGGGATTATTTTACTTATAAAATGTCCTTACAAAGCAAAGCGGTTAAATATCAAGTTCTTCTTTCATTTATAATTAAAAATATAACCTTTTTTAAATGTTACACTAATGCTGTATGTAAGATTAATAGTAAAAAAGGAATCAGAATTTATGACATTTTAATTGACCACAAGTACATCTTTGTTTATAGTCATTATGTGTATTGTTATTATGTGTATGTATGCTTTCTATAAAGTAAGTGATTTCCATGTGCTAATTTTTCGCATCTCGTTTTTAATATGTTGAAACCTCTCCACTGTAACTTCACTGATCAAATCGGGTTTAACAGAAGAAAGCAAGGCCACAAATGTGTGCATGTAAAACATCAGTGTCAAATGGGGAGCTTGTAACTTGCACAAATTATATTTACGACACAAATCTTTTCATTTACATGTACAACATTTTCCCACCAGTTTACAAAAAGAGTAAACAACCAGATGCTTTTAAATTATTTCTGTGCTTCATTTCAGACACTTAATATCTTACTGACATTTATTTGAGTCCGCCAGTGGTGGACTGTGACTAAGTAACTTTCCATTAAATTGAAGGTATGTTCCTTTCTGGGTTGAGAAACTTCTTAAGATAAATAAACTCTTTTAAAAATCCTCTTGGACTAGCTGGAAAATGCATTGTCACAAAGATGTTTTTCTGAGCTCATGAAATGTTCTCACAGGACAGTAATGGTACAAACATGACTGATTGCTGTACAGTAAACTACCCATCAGTATATAAAGTAGTTAACATTAGATCAAACATTAAGATCTACAGCAGTAAAATGAAACAGTAAAACACCTTCACTTGATACATAGTAAAATTAGATGATGATACTAATTCTGAGAGCAGGACTTAACTCTATTGTGTATTGAGTACTGTGCAGTACCTGCAGTTCTCCTTTTTGCCTGTAGAGGGAGCCACCCTAACATTATATGGGCTTGTGCCAAAACTCATGTAATTAAACTTATTCATTTGATTTAAAATACTTCAATCAGAGGTGCTGAATCACATATTGCATCACATATTGTATCAGCTCCTTGTTTCCTACTAAAGTTGAGTCTGCATGAGTTGTAACCTCGTTTACTCCACCTTTGTGCACAAGAGGTCAAACATACTATGCCACCTGTCTGCACGCGGCACTGTAGGTAATCTCTCGGCCTAATTAAATCTTGAGCAATCAGGGCCACAGATGGAGCCGATCAGCGTGGGACGTGCCGCCTGCCAGGAGGTGTGTTCAGTTCGTGCGCACTGCTGGTTCTCTGTGGTCACTCAGTGTCGTGATGTGTGAAGGAGCCCCAAGGGATTTGTCGCTACTACATGTGTGGATCTCTACTCTCCAAAAAATCACGCAACAAGCTGTTGACATATTGTGATGGAGAATGACTGCTGGCTGTTTTTCCAAAAGAAGAATGCACGGTGCGTTTACCTGTTTTTGTTTTGGAGAGGTGCTCTGAAATGTGATTGACTTGTGTGACTTTGACACGGAAATATGTAGTCTAACTTCAAATCACAAACCCAAGAGTTTGAAGCCATGCGTAAAGGAGGAATGGGTCGTAGAAATGCCGCAACTTGGCTCCTTCGGAGGCTCGTCCTGTCGCTGCTTTGCGCGCAGTCCCTCGGACAGGTGTTCAACCTGACGCTGTCTGTTAAGGAGGGTTTACCTGCCAAAACTATCGTTGGAGATCTGGGAGCAGGATTACGCAGGCCAAGCACTGGATTCTTCATCTCAGAGAGCAGAGACTCTTATGTGTTCAGGGACTTGGAAATAGACGCAGACACTGGGATCATCTCCACTGCTGTGATCCTGGACAGAGAGAGCAGAGATAAGTATGAATTTGTGGCCGCCACTCTCACGGGTGAGATGATAAAAGTGAACATAGAGGTGAAAGATGTGAACGACCACTCACCTGTGTTTCCCTCAAAGGAGGTGAACTTGGAAATATCAGAACTGGCCCCCCTAGGGAGTCGATTTCACCTTGAGGGTGCTAAAGATGAGGATGAGGGTGAGTTTGGTACCCAGGGATACAGGATCACGGAGAGTGACACGGGGGACTTACTCCATCTGGAGTATCGAAGTGGATCTGACAACCACCCGAGCCTGGATCTCATCCTCACAAGCAAACTAGACAGAGAAACACAAGACTTCTACTCCATCAACATTGAGGCCTTCGATGGTGGCAACCCAGCCAGGACAGGGACTCTCCATGTGAACATCTCCGTCCTGGATGAGAACGACAACCCTCCCGTGTTCACCCAGACTGAATATCATGCCTCGCTGTCAGAGGATGCTCCAGTGATGTCTGCTGTGTGTCAAGTGCACGCTACTGACCTTGACCTTGGCGACAACAGCAGAATCACTTATGAGATCAACAGGCGGCAGAGTGACCCAAATGAGGTTTTCTCTATCAACGAAACCAGTGGGGTGGTGTACCTCAACAAGCCGCTTGATTATGAGACTCAGTCTTTTCATGAGTTGATCATCAGTGCGAAAGATAACGGGGCTCAGCCAGAGTACAGCAGCACGTTTGTGGGTGTGAAGGTGCTTAACATCAACGATAACAGTCCCAGCATCAACGTGCTGTTTCTCAGTGAGACCGGAGATGCTGTGGTATCAGAGGCAGCAGGGATTGGCGACTATGTTGCTCGGATTTCGGTGTCAGATCCTGACTTTGACGAGGAGAGGATCACTGTCACGCTTGTGGGGGGTGATGGGAAGTTCACCCTGAAGCAAACAGATGACTTCCTGTATGCTTTGTGTGTCAATGCAGAGCTAGACAGAGAAGAAAAGGATCTGTATGAGCTGAAGTTACAAGCATCAGATTTTGGGAACCCCCCTCTGAGCAGTGAGATGGTCTTCCTCCTGAGGGTGGCCGACACCAATGACTGCCACCCAGTTTTTGAGAAGGATGTATACCTCATCAGCATAGCAGAGGACGCTCCTCAGGGGAGTTCCCTCATCCAAATGAAAGCCCAAGACGCAGATGAGGGCATAAACTCAGATGTCAGATACTCCATTCTCAAGTCAAACCAGGACAGCCTAATCAGCATTGATCCGGAGTCGGGGCTGGTCACAACAGCTGAAGCTCTGGACAGAGAGACGCAGACGGAGGTTTGGTTCCTGGTGGTGGCAGTTGACGGAGGGGAACCAGCTCTGTCATCCACAGCTACAGTCAGTGTGCTGGTGGAGGATGTCAATGACAACGAGCCAGTGTTCCAGCAGCAACTATACAATGTGTCCATACCAGAGCACAGTGACATCGGGAGCTGCTTTTTACAAGTATGTTTAAAAACAGAACATGTTCTCATTTACAGATAGATCTTGCCATACAGATTAATTTTCCAGCTTTTGAGATACACGTCACTGAAATATTTGCCTTCACCCTTATTCACGTAACTCAAGTCGTTTGCAGGGTATTTTTATGAGCTTACAGGAAATGCACGGAGAGAGAACGGGGAAATTACATGAAACAAAGTACCCAGCTAAACTTTAAACTGAGGACACTGGAATTACACGATCAGTGTTTTAAATTCTTAGGACACCAATGTCCTTCACCCAATAAAATCTCAGTGATCAGAGTTTCATTTTTGGTGGTCAGGGCACTGAAAAATTGTATTTTAAACCATGTTTACATTAGTGTATAATAACCTAAATATAAGAATTATGTTTTTGTGACCTTTTAATGAGCAGGTCCTCTTCCACAAAGTCCGCCACGTTTCTACAGTAACCAAGAACAGACAAAGTAAACACATTTTTCATACATTTCATGGCCAAATGCAGTTTCCCATTCACACTAGGAGCATACTGCTAGGTGCAATTAAATCTTATACATTACTCCTTTTAAATGTTCACCATCAACATGTGTCTTTTGTGGAAAGTTTGTGGATCATCCAGAGTAACGACCATTTTCACTTACATTGAGTGGAGGCAAGAATCTTGTTGACTCTTCCTTGGGTCACAGTATAAATTTCAGGGGTCATGAGACGATTAACAGAATCGAAAACACACAAAAATGTTCTGCTTTATTTTATTTAGATAAGTAGGTATGTTTATTTTTTGCTCAACAACACAGTTCAGTGGACATTTACTTTCAAGCATGTTTTTTAAATATATATGCTGAAGATTTGGGTGCAAACAGCATCAGTTTAAGCCAGTGTGAATATTCAACATCTAATGCTCTCTGTCTTGCTGTCTCTTTTTACATCTCATAAAACAAAAGTAGCTTTCACTCTATACGCACAAAGACATCAGTGTTTCTCCTAAACACACAACACACACACACACACACACACACACACACACACACACTTTATATGATAGAAGTGATGCCTGCCTGGTACCACAAGCTGAAGGCCATTACAAAAGAAACCTTTTTTTATTTTCTGAAAACATATCTGATATTGGACATTTAATCCAATAAACAAAACAGCTTAAAATTCAGATAAAAAATAAAAATTATTGTTTTGTTTTTCTTAGTGTTGTCTTTCGCTGTAGAGCGATCTAGCACAGGCCTGAATTATAAGTGTGTGTGTTGTTTTAAATACATACAGGTGTTGATGTCAAATTGATTGTGACTATTTACAACCAGTCCAAAAAACACTAATGTATTTTAAGTTGTCTGTGGTACATTAGCTAATCACACTCAGTAAACACTCTTACTCATACTTTAACTAAGCACAGAACAGATGATTAACTTAGCGCATATTATTTTAT